>NC_057804.1:314931485-314950004 GCF_018294505.1 Triticum aestivum | reverse complement strand
GCAAGTGAGTTCCATGAGTGGATGGATGTGAGTATGCATGGCCATGTGTTGGCATGAGGATGGGTAAGATGGCAGTGTTGTAGCATGCCAGGCTTATGCCAGACTATGTGACTTCAATGTCAACTCGTATCATTCCAGTTCCTTCCATTCTTCCTTCCTTGTACTACCACAGGTTTTCCGTAAGGAATATGGCTTAGTAAGTTGTAAACCGCTTTCCTGGTACACACCAAAAAGGAGAGGCCATGATGATGGTTCCATGGCCCTGGATTAAAGCCAGTCATCCGGTCAGGGGGCATGGGTGTTTCCGGTTGGGACCGAGAGGGGGGCACCCCTTAGAGCGCGCGTATATAAATTTGATCCCATGCTATTCGAGATTGTGATCTCCCCGTCTCAAAAGTTTTTCTTGGACGATGTCTAGGGTGATTCCTAGCGTCGAGAGGTAGAATGGGTGTGTACTGGTTAGCTGTGTTTTCTCCCGAAAAACCGTAAACGGAACTAGTCCTTCGGGACTACGGAAATCCGTTGGCTGTGGGAAAATTTTTGTACAAACTCTGCAGAGTCATATATTCCTCCAAATCATCTATTCCATGTCCAAGATCGATATTATCTTATCCTGATCAAATGTCAGTTTTGATGACAGAGACTCCGGTGAATCGCATGAGTGCTAAGTCCGGTTAAATGATTATTCCTGTGAATGGACTAACCCATTTATTCTCATAAATTGAATGTTTATTATGAATATTATTCACTGGTGAATAAAAGCCCTTTCTGCGATGTCGCTCAGACGTCCGACTGTGGCATTGTTGTATTTTACTTTCTTTTCAAGCCCTTTATGTGGTGTCGCTAAGACGCCCGACTGTGATATTTCTTTTAAAGCCCTTTCTGTGATGTCGCCCCGACGTCCGACTGTGGCATTTCTTTTAAAGCCCTTTATGTGGTGTCGCTAAGACGCCCGACTGTGGTATTTCTTTTAAAGCCCTTTCTGTGATGTCGCCCCGACGTCCGACTGTGGTATTTTTTTTAAAGCCCTTTCTGTGATGTCGCCCCGACGTCCGACTGTGGTATTTCTTTTAAAGCCCTTTCTGTGATGTCGCCCCGACGTCCGACTGTGGTATTTCTTTTAAAGCCCTTTCTGTGATGTCGCCCCGACATCCGACTGTGGCATTTCTTTTAAAGCCCTTTATGTGGTGTCGCTAAGACGCCCGACTGTGGCATCATTTCCTTATATTTATTTGTTCACCTTTCGAGGCGTCGCTTCAGACACCCGATCGGTCTTCATTTATGCTTTGTGGCAGTTCAGGCAGACTACCGCCGTTTCCCTTTTACTTACCTCGTTATGCTAATTTTTGAATGTACATTGGTGAATTAATCATGACGCATTCATGCATGCATTTGTTATATCTTACGTCCAAACTGTCTTGCGAGTACTTTCAAAGTACTCACTGGCTTGTTGATTTGGCCAGATGTTGACGAAGGCGATCTCATGGATGTAGAGTTCGATAGCGAGTCCGACGCCTAGAGGAATCCCAGTCAGTCTCGTGCGACCCTGGATTTGGTCATTGTATTATATCCGCTTCCGCAACCCGAATAAATTTATCGAGCCTCACCTCGACGCTCGATGAGATGCCAGTTTGAGAGTCGTGTTATCACACTCCCCACTGTGTTATTCCACCATCACTTTATCCTCGAGTCAGTAGTATGCCACCACACCATTGTGTTATATCCGCCATTATGTATAATTATTGGCGCGCTTGTAATAATTTGTTGAGCAGCCCTAGCTCAACCCTGTAATATATCCTATGCTACTGGCTTATTGTATCAAGAATTTGTCTACCAGTGAGGAGGATTTCTCTCATACTGGACTCAAAAGATTGGTTTCTCAATAAATATTTTTATTGGAAAACCGGTCGTGACAATATATCATGCACTCAACGAAACAACAAAAATGCTATTATGATGTAAAATGGTTCATCATGGTCAAAGGGCTGCTTTCTTGGTTCATCAGAGTCTTCAAAACTTATGGTCCATCTCCGAGTATTTCGTCTACTTCGTCAACTAACGTCAGAAAGAATCATAGTAAGCAACACAAGAAGGCAAAAATAAAGTGCTCTAAAAATATGAAGTTGACTTTTCTAGGGCTTCTCTGGTTATATGGAAAATAACCAGAGTGGCTCCATTGGAATTGGATCAGTGGATATTTCTGAACATTTCAATCTGATGGAGTCATGGGATTAATGGATTTGCAAGAACTGTACAGAAACACTAGAAAAATGAGCAAAGGCAACCATTTAACAAGAAATATTTTAGAAGCACCTAGGAGTTGGTTTCACTGGATTTGGAGTGAAAATGATTTTCCTATGAATTTGCAAAGTTGACAAATATGAAGAAATGGCCCATTATTTTGTGTGGCACAAAAAGTATCAGGAAAAATGTTCAATAACTAAGTTATGAACTTAGAAGTATCTAGGAATTTGAATCATGGAATTTAGATAAAAAATGGGCTCTTTGTGATTTTCTAAAGTTTATCACAGAAAAGAAAAAATGGGTTTAGATAAATAATTGTGAACGAAAAGTTTCTGGAAAAATGTGCAAATTGTACCATGTGATAGAGCATGAATTTATGAACCTCTCTAAATTTGAAAAATTAAATTTTGAGTTCATTTCATGTTTTTAAGGATTTTACAATATTTCTGGAAAAAGAAAAGGAAGAAAAGAAATCAACCTTATAAAGCGCATTGGGCGAAGCCCAGCTAAACAACGCCTACTGGGCTCAGCCTAATGGCTCAGTTGCATGAGGAAGGAGTACGCCTTCGTTGCAAGGGAAGCGGGTTTACGCCCGGTCCGTCTCCACTTAAACAGGCGGGGCCCGCCCGCCGGTTCGCTGACGAGCGGGGCCTAGTGCTCAGGCCGTCTATTACCTCCTGCCCAAACAGAGCGGAGGCAGGGGAGGTGAGGCCGAGCGGCGTCGGCACTCTCTCTGGAGGCACCGGCCACCTCCGGTGACACCCAGCACACTGACAGATTCAAGAGAATGTGTCGCACCCGCTGAGGTGCCCCGCGGCTGCTGGGGCAGATGCAAGTGGTGCATCACCCACAGCGGATGGAGGCGACGACGAGGTTGGGGCATGGCCCTGCAGCCGCAGAGAGGAAGAAATGGAGCGGGGGAGATAAGCATGATGGTGGCGGCGATGTTCTGAGACCATGAGGTGGAGGGGAGGGGCTCGGGTTGGCACGAATTTGGGCGGAGTCCGGTGGCTCGGCTCCAGCCATATAGGCAGTTGGAGGGCACGAGGAGAGGTGTGGGTTGGTCCAGCGCGGCTCTAGGAGAGAGGGGAGGAAATGAACTGGAGAGGAGGGCTTAGGGAGGCCTTTTACAGCGAGGCGATGGTGCACCATGGAGAATGACCACGACCACAACCGAGGGCACACCAGGGGCCAAATCAGTGCCCTGGGGCGTGTTTGGGGCACTCATGGGCATGGACCTGGTCGAGTGAGGAGGAAGGGGGATCGGGGCGAGCTCCTGGTGCAGCCACAACTCTCCCCTGCATTGGCGGGCAAGGGCAGCTCTAGGAACGCGTCACAGGGGTGTGAGAGAGAGAGGGGAAAAGAAGAAGCCAACAAGGTGGCAAGTTGCGAAAGTCGAGGCGCCTCGACTAGCGCAAGGGGGAGGCTCGAGGTGGTCGAGGGTTGCAGCGTCAACGGTCGAACACCCAGCCAGTCCCTCTAGAGCGAGTTTTTGGCCGGCATCCGCGGCTTTTCACGCGTGCCCGCGTGTCCACTTGTGTCTAGTAGCTGCAGGGGGGAGTAAACAATGTGGCAAAGGCATTGGATGCCCTGGGGATCCACTAGAGAGGAGAGGGGGGTTGACAGAGAGTGGAAATGGCGCTGTCCAGAGAGGGAATACAGAGCTTTTCACCCCCATCATCATGGCTCCTCGGGCAGGGGAAGATGCAGGAGGTAGATGGTGACTAGAACATACTATGTGAAAATTTTGGGCTCAAGGAGATTAGTGGAAATGGCCAAAACATGCATTTTAAGTTTCTGCCAAAAGGTGTTTGATGTAGGTTTGGGCAAGTAAATGGTCTTCCCTTGTCATGTGACTTTACAAGAGTGAGTTGTCACGCCCAATATGCGATACTATCCTAAAGAGACTCGAAGGTCCCACCAAGGATAGAACCGCATATTGATACGCTTTTGCAAGGTGGATATCATTACATCAACATTACATAATAGATGGGGATACATACAAGAGGCATACAATGCCAAACGAATACAACATCATCATACACAAGATCAACATCCGACTAAGGATGAAACACAAACAGAAACTCAAATGACAACCACCCTGCTAGCCCAGGATGTCGACCAGGAACCTATCCCCTGAACGATGAAGCAGAAGAAGAACTGACAACAAGCAAGCATCACTCTCGCGTCAAGATCATCGCATAACCTGTACCTACAACTGTTGTTGTAGTAATTTGTGAGCCACGAGGACTCAACAATCCCATTACCATGGGTATCAAGACTAGCAAAGCTTAAAGGGAAAGGACGGGGTAAAGTGGTGAGGTTGCATCAGCGACTAAGCATATATTGTGGCTAAAATACGCAAATGAGAGCGAGAAGAGAAGCAAACGGAACGGTCATGAAGCTAGCAATGATCAAGAAGTGATCTTGAACTCCTACTTACGTCAAACATAACCCAAAACCGTGTTCACTTCCCGGACTCCGTCGAAAAGAGACCATCACGGCTATACACGGTTGGTGCATTTTAATTCGGATCTGGTGTCAAGTTATCTACAACCGGACATTAACAAATTCCCATCTGCCACATAACCGTGGGCACGGCTCTCGAAATTTTATACCCTATAGGGGTGTCCCAACTTAGCCCATCACAAGCTCTCACGGTCAACGAATGATATTTCTTCTCCCAGGAAGACCCGATCAGTCTCGGAATCCCGGTTTACAAGACATTTTGACAATGGTAAAACAAGACCAGCAAAGCCGCCCGATGTGCCGACAAATCCCGATAGGAGCTGCACATATCTCGTTCTCAGGGCAACACCGGATGAGACTAGCTATGAGTAAAACCAGACCTCAAGTTTCCCCGAGGTGGCCCCGCAGGCAGCTCAGTTCGAACCAACACTCGAAGGAGCACTGGCCCGAGGGGGGGGGTTAAATAAGATGACCCTCGGGCTCCGGAAACGCAAGGGAAAAAGGGCTAGGTGAGGCAAATGGTAAAACCAAGGTTGGGCCTTGCTGGAGGAGTTTTATTCAAAGCAAATTGTCAAGGGGGTCCCATAAATCACCCAACCGCGTAAGGAACGCAAAATCAAGGAACATAACACCGGTATGACGGAAACTAGGGCGGCAAGAGTGGAACAAAACACCAGGCATAAGGCCGAGTCTTCCACCCTTTACCAAGTATATAGATGCATTAATTAAATAAGAGATATTGTGATACCCCAACATAATCCTGTCCACCATGGAGCAATCTTCAACTTCACCTGCAACTAACAATGCTATAAGAGGGGCTGAGTAAAGCGGTAACATAGCCAAGCAACGGTTTGCTAGGAAGGGTGAAAAGGTTAGAGGCTGACATGGCCGTTTGGGAGGCTTGATGAACAAGTGATAGGTAGCACATCATAGCGATAGAACGAAGCAACTAGCATAGCAATGATAGTAATGAGATCCAAGGTGACGGTCATCTTGCCTGAAATCCCGCTAGGAAGAAGAACAAGTCCATGAAGAAGACGAACCGAAGAAGTCAAACGAATCCTCACAATCGCAACATTACCGGAACTAAGAAGCAACACCGGAAAGAAACAAACAACATGGTAAATGCACAAGCATAATCATGGCATGATGCACAAACAAGTATGATGCATGTCCGGTTTAAAGAGGCATGGCATGGCAATATGCAACAAACAATACTACAAGTTAAGTGGAGCTCAATATGCAACGAGTTACATATTGACGAAACACCACATACAATTATTTAGTTCACTCCCGTTTATGCTACCCAACAATATTAAAGGTTGTAACATGGCAAGAGGTGAAACATAATTAAACTACACTATCTAGGCAAGTTTAAATGAGGTCGGAACAACAAACAACAATTCCGGAAAATCCTCATATGCATATTTTGGATTTGGTACTGTTCTGACCTAAACCATATTTTATTGTTGTTAAACAGGAAAATAAAGTGCACCATGTTAAACTACACTATCCTCATTTTAACATGGCATTTGAGCAAATTTAAACAAACAACATTTTAAACAAATTTAACATGGATAAATGCTGCATATTATGAAACTAGAAGGAATTCTAAGCATTTTACATATTTAAAACATTTTAATCCGATGCACGGTTTGTGAGATATCAAATGCATGAACATGAGGGTTTTTCTGTAAAACTGCAGTTCCTGGAAAAATAGCTAAAATCGTCCAAAGGAAAAAACATGTCACGGGCCAAAACAGGCTGGCCCAACAGAGAGGAGGGGCTGTGGGCGCTCACCCATGGGCTTTAGCCCGGTCGGTGGATGCGGCTGAGGTGCGCTGGGCCTGGCGCAGATCTGGCCCAAGCGGGCGACGTGGTCTCGTCCATGCTGGCAGGATCGAACGAGGCGGAGGGGCGCGGTCAACACTCCAGAACAAGCGGGACTTGGTGCTGGTCGTCGACCCAGCACGTAGAAGCAGGGGAGGCCAGCGATGAGCGATTGGTGGAGGCAGCGGCAAGGAGAAGGACTCCGGCGAGGGTGATGCTCCTCCTGTGGACGCATCAGTGAGAGAGAGAGGGAGACGGGTGAGAGATAGAAGGGGAAGGGGAAGGAAGAAACAGGGGAACGGGCGCAGCTCGGATCACCAGAGCTTCGCCATAGGCGTGCAGGCACGGCGGCGCTGCCGGAGGAGATGTCGGCGACGGGGAGGGTTCGAGGCGACGACAGGACGCGAAGGAAGGCGCGAGGCTGGACCGGACGGAGCTCGATGTGGTTCCTGAGGGGAGCCGGATCCGAAGGCTGGAGCCTTGATCTGAAGAAGAGGACGGCCATGGCGTCCCTGCTCGACGAACTGAGAGAGCAGAGAGAGAGATGTCAGCGAGAGAAAAAAAGAGGAAAACAGGAGCGAGAGGGTGGAGGGGAGCGACGGGACCTGGGGGTTTCGGGCGTTGAAGACATGCGCCCACGTCCTGGATGAAGTAGAGGACTTGGCGCGGTTACGACGACGAGGAATCGAACGAGAAGGTCGAGGATGGGGCGTCGGGGCCGGATCCTGTACAGAGGAGGACATAGGTGAGGCGGAGCAAGGCGAGGCGCAGAGCTCCTGCTCTACTGTTGCGGGCATGGGGACGAGGAGGTGGAGCTCGGCGTCGAGGTGCGCTGGGGCGGCGCTGCTGGTCCGGTGGCTCAACTCCAGCGAGGTGAGGTGGTCGGAGGCTACAGGGTGGAGGCCGAGACGAATATTTTTGGATTGGGGGCTCGGGCATCTGGAATGAGGAGGAGAGCGCTGGTTGGGTGAATCGGGGAGGGGAGATCCCGAGGGGGATTCGGTGGAGTGGCGGCGGCAGGGACGAGACTGATGGGACAAGCCTCCTAAAGATTAGGGTTGGACTAGTTTATATATAGCCTGCGGATTAGATTAGGGGTTAATCCGGTCCGTCCAGTCGAAATCGGGCGGTTGAGAGTAAATAGGTAGGGAGTCCAAAAACGAAAACGGAGATGTTATGTAGATGTTTGGGGATGATCCGGATTCATCGGTAACGACAGACCGGTTCGGGTTCGGGTAAGTTTCGGACACGCACACGAGGGGTCTGAGAGAGGTCAACGAGGACAAGGGCCTGACAAAATGATAACGGAGGCAAAGAGAGAAAGGGCAACTGCAATCGGCTATGAGTTTTATGAAAACATGCAGATGCAATGCGCATGAGGCTATGAGATGAGATGCATGACATGAACACAATGCAAAACAAAAGACAAAACCCAACCACGGAGGAAATATCATATCGCATCTCCGAAAAAGGCAAGAGTTGGAGTTACGAATATGGAAAGTTGTATCCGGGGCGTTACAACACTCCACCACTACGAGAGGATCTCGTCCCGAGATCTAGGATGGCACCGGAGAGAAACGGAAGAGGAAGATAAGAGGTAAAACTAAGTTGCTTCTTTGACGAACGAGTGAAACCATGAATCTTGAGAGGTTGAGCAAAATGAAAGAAAGAAAACAACGAAGATGAACAAAGTTGAAAACACTCCGTTAGAAAAGAGGAACAAGGGATACGGTAAGAACCAAGAGGTTAAGTGACAAGATAGATATTGAAACCACTTCGGTTAAAATAAGATAGAGAAGGAATAAGAATGATATAATTTGGACAGCACTCCTACTGAAAGGAGAAGGAAAACTTGATAAGATGAAAAGAACTTGAAGAGATGACACAACACTCCAATTAAATGGATAAGCATGAAAAGAACACAAACTTGACAAAACGAGGTGATGGGTGAAGAGCACAACATCACAATGCCTCCGGAAGAAATGAAAGAATGGAATGGAATGAACGGAGGAAAACTTGATCTTGAAAGAGAATGCTTACAGGAAATGCTAGAACAGAGTTGTTGGATTATCAACAACGAAAGGATAAGCTTGTTGTGGGCTTATGGAAAACATCTCAAAATTATGAGGTGACAACCGGCCACTAACGAAAAACAATTGCTTGTTTGAGATCAAAGAAGAGATGAAATCTTGTTTCGCCGAGAGGATAGGAGAAAACTCGGATCATTGATAAGCACCACAAATAGCAACATTCCTTAGGGAAGGCTTTAGGTGAAACATGAGACAAGATAACTCTAACAAAGAGATTGGTGGATTTAAAATATCTCATTCTTGACAACATGTGAATCATCAAACACGAGGAGAAATTGCCAAGGATGACATAACATCATCTCAAAAGATAAGGTAGAAAGAATTGCACTTCGAAATGCAAGAAGAAGAATACTTGAACGCCTCAAAACAAAACATGTGTTGAGCACCATGTTTAATTTTGAGTATAGCTTGGCTGATCTTAACTTCAAGGGAAATCTTGAAGAACAATTGAAGAATGAAAAGAATCCTTGAGGATCCACCATGTAGAGCCTCCATGAAGAACTCCAGCAATAAAAGAATGATCAAACGAACGGAAAGTTGAAGTCACAAGGTGAAGCCTTGCGATGATTTAGATGGAGCTTCACGACGATATAACCACGAAGCGTTGCAACTCCGGAAAGAAAGATGAACAGCATATAACTAAGAAATTGATGTCACGGACAAACTCCGGTAGAAAAGAATTAAACACTTGAATGAAACAAGAACAAGAATTATGTTATGCGTATCCTTCACCAATTTAAATTGATGACAAGCAATGGATTCGACATACTACTTATTCCCGTAGAAAGGAATTAAAGAGATATAGCACGAACTTGAGAAGGTATTGATGGAATCACCGGTGGGATTTTTGGAAAAAATGAACAAATTGATATGATAACAAGGGAGGAGGAAATTTAGAATGAACCATCGTAAGAATTGCAAATGAACGTAGCAAAGGCACAATTCACCGGGAAGAATTGGAAAACGAATGAAGATACTTGAGGGGATTTAGCTACCTGAGAATGAAGAGATCATGAACTGATTAGAGGATATTAGAACGATTCACCGGTAAGATTTCGAGAATGATAGCTACATGCTGAGAATGAAGAATTATGACATGATGGCCTTCGGAGGAAAGAAATGGAAAGAACTCATGAAATGCTCCGGATGGTAAGAAAAGAATTGTCACAATCAAAAACAATTATGAGGATGGCATGAAGCTAGAACCATGAATCTCTGGCAGAATGGGTAAGGATTTAAGAGGAACTCTTCTTCGGTCTTCAAAATTCGAGAATGACGATGAGAAACACCACCATGAATTGTTGAGACACTCCGGATGGATTAAAAGAAAAAGGTTGAGCCAAAGATGAAAAGAATTTGAAAACGGCCTTGGAGAAGGCATGTGACTGATGAAAATTCATTCTTACGTCAAACTCGAAAAGAATTAGGAATGGCTCCGGAATAATTAGAAGAGTCAGGTAAGATCCTGGGAAAAGACCTGTGGGTTAGGGCCCACTCAAAAGAAAACACCGTTGAACAATTGCTTGAAGTAGAGATTGCACCGGTAGAATTAAATAGCTTGAATGAGAGAAAAACCTCGAAATAACTCAAACGGATTACGAATGGAAACACAAATCTTCTAAGATAGCTTCAGCACGCCAGAACAAATGAATAGGAATAAGTGAATGATTAAGAGGTGCATCAGCATGAGAAAGCATTAGAAACGAGGAAAGGAATATGATGAATATCGAAAGCTTGAATTGGATCCACCGGAGAAGAAACAACAATGCAGGATAATGAACTTGAAACTGTTGAGCATCTTCATGAGAAATCACCGGATAAGAACATTGAAAGAAAATAATGAAGAGACTTCACATGAATAAATGGATACTTGATTAAAATATATGAGTCCTTGAAGAAAAGGGTGGGAGGGTGGGGAAAACCAAAGACAACTTGGGATGAACGAAACAAACACCGTTGAGAAAACTTAGAATTGATCTTGCGGATGGGGAGAATGATGGGATCATCTCGAAGAGAAGCGCACCGGTTGGAGAAGAATTAAAATGACAACCTCAATGATCAAGAAGGATTAGCACTCCCATAGAAATATGAGAACACCATTTAGGAAAGGTATGGACTCAACATTTTACTTTGAAGCAACTCGATTACCCCAATTCAAAACAAAACAAAGGATTTTGCTTGAAGAATAAGCCGGAACAAACATATGATAGAGATTTCGTCCGAAGTTTTCGTGGTGGGGCCCACACGGGCTCGATCGTACAACACCATCATGTACAAGGCAGTGCACATGACCTATGAAGTGTCACCGAACCAGCATAGCCAAGGGCTCTTTAAGACACAATGAGACCACTGTAAAAACGACCATGGATAGGCGGACCACTAGACGTCGAACCCCAATCTCATATCATGCATCTGTCGGAGAGATATTCTAGGAGCTACTTGAATTCCCACCTATAGAACTCCCGAAACTTTCTGGTTATGCAATCTGGTGTTGGGGATACAGGGGAAGCAATATATCTCACCCAAACTAACAATCCCTACATCCAGCTGTATCCATCCGTCAACAAATAACCAAGAAAACTCCGGAAATCGTGTACCTCAACCTTCGAAAAGCATCCGTTATACGAGTTATGGCAATACTCCCGAACTCCCTAGTACTGGGTGACGTCGAGGTTATCTCACCAACAACTGCATAAAAGAGTTTTTTGATGCCGACAAAACTCAGGTATTCCAGAACTGCAACGATAAAATTGTGACGACAACACCTCGGAGCTCAACTCCCCGGGACACTGCCACAACCCCTAAATGTCAGGAGGCACCAAGAACAATGTTCTCGTCACAAGAATATCAGAACGATCCCAAGATACCCGCGTGATCCTAAAAAAATAGTGAAATTTGAGGAGAGGAAAGACAAAACATCTACGTCGAGAGTCCTCACCAGAGCGACGAAGGGGGCTGAGGAGTAAAAAGAATCCTACTCTCCGATATATATAATCCTAAGACTGAAAATAGTTTTCTTCTAGACTCAACAACGGCCAACAATCAAGGGGCTCCTATGGTCGGTCGAGGCTCTGATACCAACTTGTCATGCACAATATGCGATACTATCCTAAAGAGACTCGAAGGTCCCACCAAGGATAGAACCACATATTGATACGCTTTTGCAAGGTGGATATCATTACATCAACATTACATAATAGATGGGGATACATACAAGAGGCATACAATGCCAAACGAATACAACATCATCATACACAAGATCAACATCCGACTACTGATGAAACACAAACAGAAACTCAAACGATAACCACCCTGCTAGCCCAGGCTGACGACCAGGAACCTATCCCCTGAACGATGAAGCAGAAGAAGAACTGACAACAAGCAAGCATCACTCTCGCGTCAAGATCATCGCATAACCTGTACCTGCAACTGTTGTTGTAGTAATCTGTGAGCCACGAGGACTCAGCAATCCCATTACCATGGGTATCAAGACTAGCAAAGCTTAAAGGGAAAGGAAGGGGTAAAGTGGTGAGGTTGCAGCAGCGACTAAGCATATATGGTGGCTAACATATGCAAATGCGAGCGAGAAGAGAAGCAAACGGAACGGTCGTGAAGCTAGCAATGATCAAGAAGTGATCCTGAACTCCTACTTACATCAAACATAACCCAAAACCGTGTTCACTTCTCGGACTCCGCCGAAAAGAGACCATCACGGCTACACACACGGTTGGTGCATTTCAATTCGGATCTGGTGTCAAGTTATCTACAACCAGACATTAACAAATTCCCATCTGCCACATAACCGCAGGCACAGCTCTCGAAAGTTTATACCCTGCAGGGGTGTCCCAATTTAGCCCATCACAAGCTCTCACGGTCAACGAAGGATATTCCTTCTCCTAGGAAGACCCGATCAGTCTCGGAATCCCGGTTTACAAGACATTTCGACAACGGTAAAACAAGACCAGCAAAGCCGCCCGATGTGCCGACAAATCCCGATAGGAGCTGCACATATCTCGTTCTCAGGGCAACACCGGATGAGACTAGATACGAGTAAAACCATACCTCAAGTTTCCCCGAGGTGGCCCCGCAGGCAGCTCAGTTTGGACCAACACTCGAAGGAGCACTGGCCCGGGGGGGGGTTAAATAAAGATGACCCTCAGGCTCCGGAAACCCAAGCGAAAAAGGGCTAGGTGAGGCAAATGATAAAACCAAGGTTGGGCCTTGCTAGAGGAGTTTTATTCAAAGCGAACTGTCAAGGGGGTCCCATAAATCACCCAACCGCATAAGGAATGCAAAATAAAGGAACATAACACCGGTATGAGGGAAACTAGGGCGCAAGAGTGGAACAAAACACCAGGCATAAGGCCGAGTCTTCCACCCTTTACCAAGTATATAGATGCATTAATTAAATAAGAGATATTGTGATATCCCAACATAATCCTGTCCACCATGGAGCAATCTTCAACTTCACCTGCAACTAACAATGCTATAAGAGGGGCTGAGCAAAGCGTAACATAGCCAAGCAACGGTTTGCTAGGAAGGGTGAAAAGGTTAGAGGCTGACATGGCAGTTTGGGAGGCTTGATGAACAAGTGATAGGTAGCACAGCATGGCGATAGAACAAAGCAACTAGCATAGCAATGATAGTAATGAGATCCAAGGTGACGGTCATCTTGCCTGAAATCCCGCTAGGAAGAAGAACGAGTCCATGAAGAAGACGAACGGAAGAAGTCGAACGAATCCTCACAATCACAACATTACCGGAACTAAGAAGCAACACCGGAAAGAAACAAACAACATGGCACAAGTATAGACATGGCATGATGCACAAACAAGTATGATGCATGTCTGGTTTAAAGAGGCATGTCATGGCAATATGCAACAAACAATACTACAAGTTAAGTGGAGCTCAATATGCAACGAGTTACATATTGACGAAACACCACATACAATTATTTAGTTCACTCCCGTTTATGCTACCCAACAATATTAAAGGTTGTAACATGGCAAGAGGTGAAACATAATTAAACTACACTATCTAGGCAAGTTTAAATGAGGCCGGAACAACAAACAACAATTCCGGAAAATCCTCATATGCATATTTTGGATTTGGTACTGTTCTTCCCTAAACCATATTTTATTGTTGTTAAACAGGAAAATAAAGTGCACCATGTTAAACTAGGCATTTTTCCACCCCATTTACATATAAAGTTTATTTAAAACCGAGCTACGGTTATTTAGTTATGCAATAAATCATTTTAACATGGCATTTGAGCAAATTTAAACAAACAACATTTTAAACAAATTTAACATGGATGAATGCTGCATATTATGAAACTAGAAGGAATTCTAAGCATTTTACATATTTAAAACATTTTAATCCGATGCACGGTTTGTGAGATATTAAATGCTTGAACATGAGGGTTTTTCTGTAAAACTGCAGTTCCTGGAAAAATAGCTAAAATCGTCCAAAGGAAAAAACATGTCACGGGCCGAAACTGGCTGGCCCAACAGAGAGGAGGGACTGTGGGCGCTCACCCATGGGTTTAGCCCAGTCGGTGGATGCGGCTGAGGCGCGCTGGGCCTGGCACAGATCTGGCCCAAGCGGGCGACGTGGCCTCGTCCACGCTGGCAGGATCGAACGAGGTGGAGGGGCGTGGTCAACGCTCCTGAACGAGCGGGACTTGGCGCTGGTCGTCGACCCAAAACGCAGAAGCAGGGAGGCCGGTGATGAGGGCGGAGGCAGCGGCAAGGAGAAGGACTCCGGCGAGGGTGATGCTCCTCCTGTGGACGCATCAGAGAGAGAGAGAGGGAGACGGGTGAGAGATAGCAGGTGAAGGGGAAGGAAGAAACAAGGGCACGGGTGCAGCTTGGCTCACCAGAGCTTCACCATAGGTGTGCAGGCACGGCGGCGCTGCCGGAGGAGATGTAGGCGACGGGGAGGGTTCGAGGCGACGGCAGGACGCGAAGGAAGGCGCGAGGCTAGACCGGCCGGAGCTCGATGTGGTTGCTGAGGGGAACCGGATCCGAAGGCTGGAGCCTTGATCTGAAGAAGAGGACGGCCATGGCATCCCTGCTCGACGAACTGAGAGAGTAGAGAGAGATGTCAGCGAGAGAACAAAAGAGGAAAACGGGAGCGAGAGGGTGGAAGGGAATGACGGGACCTGGGGGTTTTGGGCGATGAAGACAGGCGCCCACGTCCTGGACGAAGCAGAGGACTTGGCGCGGTTACAACGACGAGGAATCGAACGAGAAGGTCGGGGATGGGGTGTCGGGGCCGGATCCTGTACAGAGGAGGACACAGGCGAGGCGGAGGAAGACGGGGCGCAGAGCTCTTGCTCTACTATTGCGGGCATGGGGACGAGGAGGTGGAGCTCGGCATCGAGGTGCACTGGGGCGGCGCTACTAGTCCAGCGGCTGAACTCCAGCGAGGTGAGGTGGTTGGAGGCTACATGGTGGAGGCCGAGAGGAATTTTTTGGATTGGGGGCTCGGGCATCTGGAACGAGGAGGAGAGCGCTGGTTGGGTGAATCGGGCAGGGGAGATCCCGAGGGGGATTCGGTGGAGTGGCGGTAGCGGGGACGAGACTGATGGTACAAGCCTCCTAAAGATTAGGGTTGGACTAGTTTATATTATGCCTGCAGATTAGATTAGGGGTTAATCCGGTCCGTCCGGTCGAAATCGGGCGGTTGAGAGTAAATAGGTAGGGAGTCCAAAAACAAAAACGGAGATGTTTATATAGATGTTTGGGGATGATCCAGATCCATCGGCAACGACAGACCGGTTTGGGTTCGGGTAAGTTTCGGACACGCACACGAGGGGTCCGAGAGAGGTCAACGAGGACAAGGGCCTAACAAAATGACAATGGAGGCAAAGAGAAAAAGGGCAACTACAACCGACTATGAGTTTTATGAAAACATGCAGATGCAATGCGCATGATGCTATGAGATGAGATGCATGACATGAACACAATGCAAAAGAAAAGACAAAACCCAACCACGGAGGAAATATCATATCACATCTCCGGAAAAGGCAAGAGTTGGAGTTACGAATATGGAAAGTTGTATCCGGGGTGTTACATGAGTCTCACTACAAAATAGCAGTGTCCACAAAATTTGAGACCAAAAAGAGAAAGTGGCCAATGCAACTTCTGTAAGCCCTAGAAATGGGCAAAAATAGTTTTTGCTAGATTTTATCATGTTGTATTTTTCTCCTTGATGCACCACTTGGAGTAGTGTCATTATTGGGGATTACAACATGCTCACAGAAATTGGGGTCAAAAGGAGACAGTTGACAATGTAGAGTTGTTCAAATCTGGTTCTGGACAGAAAGGGTTTTAAGGCACTTTGATCAAGTTATCCTATTTTCCAACTTGTGCCACTTGGCTTAGGTGAATGATTAGGCCATCTGAGCATGTGTAAAATATTGAGATCATTTGGACATATTTGGGAGTGCAAGTTGTTCAAACTTGAAAAAGGGCAGAAATGGTTTTGAGAGGGTCTCATGGGGTTATACTGTTCTCCATGACATGAGACTTGGCAATATCATCAAGTTGGCCATTGGTGACAAGGTAGTATTTTCTTGGATTTAGTGGAGAATATTTCCTTTGTAAATATTTCAAATGCTTGAAATATCCAGAAAGGGTTTTTGAGGGATTTGACCAATAATTTGTACATGACCATGTGTTGAAACTCTTATATATGGATAATATATGCCCACTGAGCTTTCCTAAATTTTCCCAAATATGTTTGAAACATAAAAATAATTATAACCTATTAAAGACCATTTCTGGCCTTAAGAAAATGCCTCTAAATAAAATAGTAAAACAATTTTTAAAATAATAATTTTGTGTTTTTAGGGAGCACTATATCTAATAGGAGTCAAATATAATTTTTGAAAGATTTTTATACTGTAAATTAAGTACTAGTAGTTCAAGTCTCAGTTCAGGGGGTTTTGGAAGACCTAATTTAGAAAATACTTTTTGGCCAAATTATTTTTGTAAGAAAATCCTATTTTGTCCTATACATATGGCATGATCATTGGGCAAAGTTCTGGATCAAGGAGATAAATTATAGGAGTTCGTGAATTTATTTGATTTTTAGAGCACTTGCCAACAACAAACAAAAATCCAATCAAAGCAAGGACCAAAACACTCAATAGTTTTTATCAAACCACATTTTAGCATGATTATTAGTTTAAGTGTAGTGGCATGAAATCAGGGTGTGACAGACCTACCCCCCTTACAAGAATCTCGTCCCCGAGATTCCAAAACTAGGTGCGGCAAGGAATACGGAAACTTAGATCTCGGTAGTCTTTATGTCCTCCTACGGCTTTTGCTTCCGTGTGTTGCTTCATTGACCCTTCAAGTACTTGATGACGTGGCTTCATGTACGATGTCCTGCTTGATCTAGGTTGCTAAGGGGTCTCTCGCGTAGGTCAGGTTGGGCTGGGGTTCGATGACTCAGCGATCGATGTCCTTGTTAGTGATCGGGCTAGTTAGGAAGTCTGAAACACTTCCGGAGTTGTGTCATGTGGAAAACATTGCGCACAGTTGGTACCTCAGGTGGTGACTCCAGCTGGTAGTTGTCTACTCTTCGTCTTGCAGTGATCTTAGAGGGGCCCGGTAATCTTGGTGTGAGCTTTCTTTTGAAATGAAATGCCTGGTTCCTTCGAGAGGAGTGGTTTGCAGATATGCATGGTCTTCTACGACGAAGTTCACTTCTTGACGATGGTGGTTGGTATACTTCTTCCTCCTTGACATGGAAGTCTTCAGATGTTCCCTAACCAGCTGAATGGTTCTTCTTTCGTCTTTGGGTAGGCAAGTAGGTCACAAAATGATGAGGACATGACTACCTTGGGTATGACCAAAAATATTGCATATATGCATATTTGTCAGGTGATTTGTAGTGCAAACTATTCAATAATCTATTTATGTTATCCAGAACAAAAATACTTCACACACTTTTGTGTTTTGTCTAATTGCAGGTGTATGGGACATTTGTACAATCCACATATGATGATAAGGAAGAAAGAGATGTTTATTTGCTGTCCAAAAAGTTCTCTCACGTCACTTTTGGCCCAAGAGAAGATAGAGTCCAAGTCTCTCACGTTCTGGATTCAGATTCGGACTGCACAGACACACCTGACTCAAAACGCACACAAGTTTTTCATACGGACTCCAAATTGGGTGATTCTTTTTTTGTTGGAAACTAGATTTCGTGCACTTTCCAACCCAATTGAAATCACCTTCAAATTCGTCCGGAGCGTTGAGTTGTGGACGAAACAATCTGATGCTGCAGCAGAATCCGAGTCAAACTACAAGTCCAAAGGTGTTACATCACCTCCACTTGGGCCCATTGGCCTTGTACGACCTAGATTTAGTTTTAGGCTGCCTTGGGACGTCCTCCCACCTCCTTGGCCGCCACCCCTTGCTCCTATATAAGTAGATCCATCTAGTAGCTTTTCCTTGGGATTTGTTTAGTTAAAAGTTAGCCATTGCAACTTCGTGTACTTCGTTTGTGTCCAACAACCAGACCAAGACCGCTTACGGATCCCCACCATTATCAATACTTCATATATATTCGCAATATTCAGATTGCTTTATTATATTCTTGCTCGTTCTTCGATTGCTTGCAGGAATAGACCTTCGTGGTCAGGTTGATCGTGCTCCAGCGTGGTCAATAACATCTCGGAGTTGGTTTAGCGATTGCTAAGGCGCAACGTCGTGCACGTTTGTAGTCGGATCGTCAAAGTTGTCTCCACGAAATCGATAGTTATCATCTCATCGAAAGATCGGGACACCCTCGCCTCTATCAAGCTCTGATACCACTTGATAGAGGCGGGGTGTCCCGATCTTTCGATGAGATGATACTACCGATTTGGTGGAGA
>NC_057804.1:314862540-314931107 GCF_018294505.1 Triticum aestivum | reverse complement strand
TATATATGAAGTATTGATAAAGGTGGGGATCCGTAAGCGGTCTTGGTCTGGTCGTTGGACACAAACGAAGTACACGAAGTTGCAATGGCTAACTTTTAACTAAACAAATCCCAAGCAAAAAGCTACTAGATGGATCTACTTATATAGGAGCAAGGGGTGGCGGCCAAGGAGGTGGGAGGATGTCCCAAGGCAGCCTAAAACTAAATCTAGGTCGTACAAGGCCAATGGGCCCAAGTGGAGGTGATGTAACACCTTTGGACTTGTAGTTTGACTCGGATTCTGCTGCAGCATCAGATTGTTTCGTCCACAACTCAACGCTCCGGACGAATTTGAAGGTGATTCCAATTGGGCTGGAAAGTGCACGAAATCTAGTTTCCAACAAAAAAAGAATCACCCAATTCGGAGTCCGTATGAAAAACTTGTGTGCGTTTTGAGTCAGGTATGTCTGTGCAGTCCGAATCTGAATCCAGAACGTGAGAGACTTGGACTCTATCAAGTGGTATCAGTTTTCAGGTTGCTCGGTGAGAATTTCCAGTTTTCCTAGATTAGATTTATTTTCTTACCTATTGTCCAAGAAAAAGCCACAAAAAAGAGTTAGATCTATTCATCCTTGGTCCAAGCCAGTCTGAGCCTTTGCAATTTTCTTTTCATTGCTTGCATAGTTGAATTATCGGTTGCATCGTCGTGTCGAGTTGCTGGTCTTAGTGTCTAGTTCCTTTAGAGTTTCGAGTTCTGTTCATATTAGTCACGCAGCCGCTGCATCATTATCCCATCCGCTATCCACCATCCAATCCACCAATTTCCTCCACGTGCTACGCACTGTTTATTGTCATAATCATAGTTGAGGTCACTCACATCTTCGCCTGATCGAATCTGCATCTTATCTAGTTTGTCTTGGAAAAAGGGAGAAAAAGAAGATAAAGAAAAAAAAAGAGAGAAAAAAGGAAAGAAAAAAAAAGAAAAAGAGGGAGAAGAAAAAGAAAAAAAAGCGTGAGAAAAAAAAGAGAGAAGAAAAAAAATTGGATCTATCTAGAATCAATCTTGTACCTGAATTCGGATTGGAATCTGTTTTGTGCACTGTTCAGTAAACAGCTTGGCTATTGTTTCACATCATTATCTTTACTGCGTTGTGATCTTCACTTATATCTTGCTGTCCAGAGCTACTTTGTATCCTTCATTGATGCTGGTTGTGCTACGACGTGACCTCCTTAGTGTTCTAGGCTCGCGTCTCTAGTTCGGTCTAGCCTAGGACCAGCACAGTACCGTCGTTGAGCGTTTATTCAACATTGCATCTTTGAATTGATTATTGCTAATCTTTTGCTACCATATATAGCCAACCCAGCTCCACATATTTCTACACCGTGTATACGTACGCTCCCCTGGCAATCGCTTTACTCAATATTCAGAGTTACTTGACACCGCTGGTTGCCGATCACCGCCTGCTGCATGGTAAGAACGTGTAAGACATTGATATTTGCTTTACTGTGAGCGTTTTACCACCACATCCTAGTAGTTATAGGAACATTATTTTTGGGTTTTGTTTCTTGTTCTACTAATCATGACAGGATCCAGAGTCAATTCATGGGCTTCGTCGATCGCGGGAGACGTGCCACCACCTTTGCAAATACCACAACCGTCACGAGAGGTGCACAAACATCCAAATGCACATGATCAGGTTAATGTATCTATACCACCATTTAATGGCCGTTTTAAACCTGCTTTATATATTGAATGGGAGTTCGACATAAAAAATATATTTGCTTCCCATAATTTCAATGAACATAACAAGGTTAAGGTTGCGGTTGGTTCTTTCACTGGTTATGCTTTGGTTTGGTGGAATGAATATTGTCGGTTACACCCTGATTATATACCTACTACGTGGGATGATTTGAAACTTGCCATGCGACATACTTTCGTCCCTGCTTATTATACTCGTGACATGATTAAGAAGTTGCAACACTTAAAACAAGGTAGTGAAACTGTAACAAAATATTATGATGATTTACAAACTACCTTGTTGCATTCCTCTTTAGAAGAAAGTGAAGATGATTTTATGGATAGATTTTGGGGAGGATTAAACCGTGATATTCAAGAGATACTAATTCATGAAGAGTGTTATCCTATGGACCATTTGTTTCATCTTGCTTGCAAAGCTGAACAGGAAATAAAACGACGTGTTGGCAACGAGGAGAACAAGCGCACGGTGCACATTCCAAGAGTTGATATGATTGTTCCTTCAACTACTAGGCATACTATGACAACCACATCCGTTGTTGTCAGGACTACATCACCTCCACCATGTGACACATCGCCCCCGAGAGTGGCTACATCATCTGAGTTGATCATAAGAGGTAATGACAAAGGTACTGATCTTCCATCTCTACATGAGAATGATGAATGCCTTGTCAATTTGAATGCACCATCTGATGAGCTACCCACTACTTTGATCACACCACCTATTTTAGAGGACTACATTGATAATTTGACTTTGCCATGTGATCAAACAACTGAAATACCAACAATTTTGAGTGCACCCATTGAATTAAATATTGATGCAAAAGAACCAATGTTTAATCATTTTGATATGACCTCTAATCTTGGTGATGATTCTGTGTTGAATGACTTATTGCATGTTTGCTTATTTAAGCATGTTGTAGCATGTAAATTTGATGCAAGTAAGGTTTATTCACCAATGTTGGGATGGTTTAATGATGAACATTGTCAATCTTTTGAAATGAATAAGAGCTTCACTTATATGTGCAAACTGAGTTGCAATATTTTCATGCCTTCTACTTCTTGTGCTATTTTTTTTGGCTTTAGATTTTATGAACTATGCAAGTTACTCATCTATTAATGTATCATATATGCAAAAATCAAGGGAAGTAAAAATGGATGACATATACATATACAACATGTACACCTTGTCTCTTTTGTTAGCCACATTTCAGATTAAGCAACGCCGAGGACGGCTTTATTTTCAAGAAGGGGAGGATGATGAGGACATGACTACCTTGGATATGACCAAAAATATTGCATATATGCATATTTGTCAGGTGATTTCTAGTGCAAACTATTCAATAATCTATTTATGTTATCCAGAACAAAAATACTTCACACACTTTTGTGTTTTGTCTAATTGCAGGTGTATGGGACATTTGTACAATCCACATATGAAGATAAGGAAGAAAGAGATGTTTATTTGCTGTCCAAAAAGTTCTCTCACGTCACTTTTGGCCCAAGAGAAGATAGAGTCCAAGTCTCTCACGTTCTGGATTCAGATTCGGACTGCACAGACATACCTGACTCAAAACGCACACAAGTTTTTCATACGGACTCCGAATTGGGTGATTCTTTTTTTGTTGGAAACTAGATTTCGTGCACTTTCCAACCCAATTGGAAGCACCTTCAAATTCGTCCGGAGCGTTGAGTTGTGGACGAAACAATCTGATGCTGCAGCAGAATCCGAGTCAAACTACAAGTCCAAAGGTGTTACATCACCTCCACTTGGGCCCATTGGCCTTGTACGACCTAGATTTAGTTTTAGGCTGCCTTGGGACGTCCTCCCACCTCCTTGGCCGCCACCCCTTGCTCCTATATAAGTAGATCCATCTAGTAGCTTTTCCTTGGGATTTGTTTAGTTAAAAGTTAGCCATTGCAACTTCGTGTGCTTCGTTTGTGTCCAACGACCAGACCAAGACCGCTTCTGGATCACCACCTTTGCAAATACCACAACCATCACGAGAGGTGCACAAACATCCAAATGCACATGATCAGGTTAATGTATCTATACCACCATTTAATGGCCGTTTTAAACCTGCTTTATATATTGAATGGGAGTTCGACATAAAAAATATATTTGCTTCCCATAATTTCGATGAACATAAAAAGGTTAAGGTTGCGGTTGGTTCTTTCACTGGTTATGCTTTGGTTTGGTGGAGTGAATATTGTCGGTTACACCCTGATTATATACCTACTACTTGGGATGATTTGAAACTTGCCATGCGACATACTTTCGTCCCTGCTTATTATACTCGTGACATGATTAAGAAGTTGCAACACTTAAAACAAGGTAGTGAAACTGTAACAAAATATTATGATGATTTACAAACTACCTTGTTGCATTCCTCTTTAGAAGAAAGTGAAGATGATTTTATGGATAGATTTTGGGGAGGATTAAACCGTGATATTCAAGAGATACTAATTCATGAAGAGTGTTATCCTATGGACCATTTGTTTCATCTTGCTTGCAAAGCTGAACAGGAAATAAAACGACGTGTTGGCCACGAGGAGAAAAAGCGCACAGTGCACATTCCAAGAGTTGATATGATTGTTCCTTCAACTACTAGGCATACTATGACAACCTCATCCGTTGTTGTCAGGACTACATCACCTCCACCATGTGACACATCGCCCCCGAGAGTGGCTACATCATCTGAGTTGATCATAAGAGGTAATGACAAAGGTACTGATCTTCCATCTCTACATGAGAATGATGAATGCCTTGTCAATTTGAATGCACCATCTGATGAGCTACCCACTACTTTGATCACACCACCTATTTTAGAGGACTACGTTGATAATTTGACTTTGCCATGTGATCAAACAACTCAAATACCAACAATTTTGAGTGCACCCATTGAATTAACTATTGATGCAAAAGAACCAATGTTTAATCATTTTGATATGACCTCTAATCTTGGTGATGATTCTGTGTTGAATGACTTATTGCATGTTTGCTTATTTAAGCATGTTGTAGCATGTAAATTTGATGCAAGTAAGGTTTATTCACCAATGTTGGGATGGTTTAATGATGACAATTGTCAATCTTTTGAAATGAATAAGAGCTTCACTTATATGTGCAAACTGAGTTGCAATATTTTCATGCCTTCTACTTCTTGTGCTAATTTTTTGGCTTTAGATTTTATGAACTATGCAAGTTACTCATCTATTCATGTGTCATATATGCAAAAATCAAGGGAAGTAAAAATGGAGGACATATACATATACAACATGTACACCTTGTCTCTTTTGTTAGCCACATTTCAGATTAAGCAACGCCGAGGACGGCTTTATTTTCAAGAAGGGGAGGATGATGAGGACATGACTACCTTGGATATGACCAAAAATATTGCATATATGCATATTTGTCAGGTGATTTCTAGTGCAAACTACTCAATAATCTATTTATGTTATCCAGAACAAAAATACTTCACACACTTTTGTGTTTTGTCTAATTGCAGATGTATGGGACATTTGTACAATCCACATATGATGATAAGGAAGAAAGAGATGTTTATTTGCTGTCCAAAAAGTTCTCTCACGTCACTTTTGGCCCAAGAGAAGATAGAGTCCAAGTCTCTCACGTTCTGGATTCAGATTCGGACTGCACAGACACACCTGACTCAAAACGCACACAAGTTTTTCATACGGACTCCAAATTGGGTGATTCTTTTTTTGTTGGAAACTAGATTTCGTGCACTTTCCAACCCAATTGGAATCACCTTCAAATTCGTCCGGAGCGTTGAGTTGTGGACGAAACAATCTGATGCTGCAGCAGAATCCGAGTCAAACTACAAGTCCAAAGGTGTTACATCACCTCCACTTGGGCCCATTGGCCTTGTACGACCTAGATTTAGTTTTAGGCTGCCTTGGGACGTCCTCCCACCTCCTTGGCCGCCACGCCTTGCTCCTATATAAGTAGATCCATCTAGTAGCTTTTCCTTGGGATTTGTTTAGTTAAAAGTTAGCCATTGCAACTTCGTGTACTTCGTTTGTGTCCAACGACCAGACCAAGACCGCTTACGGATCCCCACCATTATCAATACTTCATATATATTCGCAATATTCAGATTGCTTTATCATATTCTTGCTCGTTCTTCGATTGCTTGCAGGAATAGACCTTCGTGGTCAGGTTGATCGTGCTCCAGCGTGGTCAATAACATCTCAGAGTTGGTTTAGCGATTGCTAAGGCGCAACGTCGTGCATGTTTGTAGTCGGATCGTCAAAGTTGTCTCCACGAAATCGATAGTTATCATCTCATCGAAAGATCGGGACACCATCGCCTCTATCACAAAATAAAGATGACAACGAACTTGTCCAAGTACTCCATGAAGACTTGTTCATGGGGTGCATAAAGTGGGATGGGGAATTGATGGTGGTCAGGGTTGAGTATTTTCTAAGGTCTTCTCGATCTAGAGCCAAAGCATGTGGTCATGATCTGACCATGTTGTGGCTTGATAAGGCTTAAGGGTTTAGAGGATTTTAGGGTGCGAGTGAACGTTTGTCATCGTATCCTTGAGCATAGTTTCTGAGATGCCAATTGTTCTATCTAGCCTTCCAAACAAATTACATCATATTACCGAAAGAAACATCCCGTATAGGTCAACTCCAATCATCACTCGTGCTATTCATATCCTCATGGCTCCCGAGAGGAGGTCTTAACAAAATCATACATGTCTACTATCCCCAAACTCATGTGTACAGCTATCCTCATGTAAAAATCCATGTGTAGAACATACAACTACCAACTTGAATTATACATGACAATCCAAGTGCACAACCTATTCTTCCAATGTCCAAGATATTGCATCTCTATCCTAAGGAAACACGTCATATGCCACTCCAAGATCTTGTTTCCTTCCTATGAATCAACTCCACAACCCATTAACTTCCATCAGTCACTATGTAATCCATTAATTCTACAAATCCAATATCTATGTAGTTCCACATGACCTCCTAATGTACTATAATCGCCAAATACTTGAAAGGGTTGCCCTTACTATAGTCAGTCCACCAATTCTCATCATGATCTGATAAACTCCAATCTTAAGCTTATATAGATCCCTAAATCAACTCCGGCAATTAATCCAATCTCCTAGTTTATTGTCCACCTAGAAACATGGCATCATGATCGAGATCATCAACCTAAATCTAAGTAACTCCGAACCATGTAGACATACTCAGCATCTATACTCCACTAGGATCACCTATCTAAATCCAAATTTACTCTGGTGTGATGAAAGCTATGCTACTCTATCCACATGATCCCACCAAGTTCATCTACCAACATGAAAGCCTCATAATCCCCCAAAGTGTCTCAAATATTTCCTCATGGTCACTAATATAAACTCATCAACTCATTTGTCCTATATTCCCATATCCTCAAATTGGTCTTCCCTATGGCATCGTCAGTTCTGGTGCTATATTAGGATGACAATGTTCTTGCTCACTACGTCTACTAGTTCCATAATGAACCCAGTACTGAGCATGGTTACGAAGGCTTAACTGGTTCTCTTGCAATTTTATGGGTTAAGCACATGGTTAATGATTCGAGCTGGGGTATTTCGTGAAGTCTCGATGGGTCTAGGGATGGGTTTCCAGTCTTGAGGGGTAAACATAACTCTACGGGGTTGCACTTGGTCAAGGAGGCTATAGCAAAAGTCTTATTGCTAGTTGGTCGCCGAGTTGGAATCCTTGGTGCTTCTTGTCTTGCTGGTCTTTAGTTGAGGAGAGAGATGAGATGGAAAAGTAGCATAGATTAGGGGAATGCCTAAAGGGGATTCTATAGTGTAAGTTTAATCAAACATGTGTCGTAAAGACCACACACATTCATAACATAGGGGATATAGTCACGTACATGTTGCCTAGGGCAAAAGTGTGACTTATATCGAAACACAAACAGATAAAAACAAGTAACACACAACATGGTTTCATCTGAACCTTCATATGGACTCGACTTCGCATAGGGTTACACGACTCATCCTACCCTAGGGGTTCTCAGATTGAGTAGTCGTTCTTGCTTCATTACCCGACGAGAAGGGCGCTCAGTCTTCTGCTTCTGGGTACCCCCGTGGTGCCAGTGGGTATGCGACAGTCGGTTGCTTGTTGGGACACATCCTATTAATATGCCCAAGTTCACCACATCCATGACATGTGACGGAAGCAAAAAGGTTGTTATTCGGTCTTGGATTATATCATCAGGGGCCTGACGATAATCCTCTACGAGGTGGATATGGAAATCCATTCCTATCCCTCCGTCGTGGGGTCTGGTTGCAGCCTTTCTGAAGTTCCTCAATTTGCTACTTCTGATTGTTGATGTAGGCTTGTAGGGCAGTGATTTGCTGTTCTCGCTCGACCACCTTCTTCTTCTCGAGGCGGTGGAGGTGCGGAAGCAAAGGGAGGTCTTGGCGAGCCTTAAGGAATGCTTCAGTAAGATGACGTAGAAGGTAGTGTCATGCATTGCTAAAACGGATCTAGAACTTGAGGGTTGGATCCTCATCTTTTGGGGAAATCATCACTTGAGTCGGAGCTCCAAATCCTCTCTTGCGAGGTAGGTAGCGGGTGGTGTGTTCTTCCTTCATTTCTGGAAGGATGTCTCGAAGACGGAGGAGCGCTTCGTATGCCACTTGCTGAATGGCCAGGTCTCTTGTTGGCATGGGCGGTCCAATGAAGAACCATCCCTGGGGTGAGGTCCTAGCAGGCACAAAAATCTTGGCGTAGAACTCCTTCTCGAACACATCATTTTCCATTTCATGCAGTGTGTACATAGGCAGCAAGGGATAGTGGCATTGTTGGAGGCAGTCTCTTAGGAGTGATGGGAATCCTGAGGAGAGGTATAGATTGTTTCAAAAAGAATCGTTTTACCCTAACTAATGACCATGCTAACAAAGGCTTCCTACAATCAGGATGGCTCTGATACCAGCTCTGTGGGGACACCGACTCATAAGTCGTGATCACCAGATGCACGTGTACACTGATCCTAGATCAATGCTCACTGAACACATAGAAGTTGAATAACAAGAGTCTTACATCCATACATATCGTCTTACAAAATTTATGACCATTATGGTCAAATCTTGAGTATATCATCGCAATGGAAATCTTCAATGACAACTTGGACACATGCCAACTGCCTTAACCCTACAGGCATTCTGACTAGGAAGTGTCCTAGCTCGCACGATCGTCACTAAAGAACTCTTCCTCGTATTCATGTTCTTTCATGCCTGTCCAATAAAATAACCAGTGGCAAGCCAATGAGTACTTTGAATGTACTCGCAAGCAACGCAAGAGTGATAACAAAATAATTATGCAAGGCTCTACTACTAAATTGGCACTTTTAGGTAAAGGTAGTTTTGCTCATGCAAGTATGATCAACATTTATCAAGGACATGAATGCGTCAGCATCAAATATTAGGAGGTTACAAACATCAACAACAAGAAATAGTAGTGAACAACTCATGCTCAAGCTCATCATGACTTCCTCGTGAATCACATCATATTTACCAAACCGTGTTGTTTGTCAGAAAAATATTGACATAGTCTAAGCAGCACCACCCAACTGTCCTTGACCGTGGACATGGCTATTCGAATAGTTTGACACTCTACAGAGGTTGCACACTTTTCCCAAAAGATCCTGGAAGCTTTCATGTCATCCATGACACGCGGTACCTCAAGTACTCGGGGTAAGCACCCAATCACTACCTTTTCCTAGCCATGACTAGCATAGAGTCCACTCGATTAGCAACAGCGCTGTCCCACAGTTATGTTTTAGTTCAGTGGAGCCATGCTCCCATATCTATCACATAACGTGAGCACGGGGGTACCAACGGTGTGTCTGGTGCCCTGTGAAAACAATCATGGTCGCCTATCCAAGCACGACCCCGTCCCGAGAGTGACGACGCCACACCCGTTACTAGTAATGCGGGCATCCTGCTAGCATGAACTAGGTAATCAATAATGTCCCATCCCATAAGGGGTAGTATGGTTGTACATGTTTGGTTGGGATGGTAGACAATCTTAAATCTAATCCATCTCTGTAAACAACACCTTCATCAAGCCTCGGTACACTACTTCTCCACCAACCAGTGACCTAGTTCATCATCATCTCCTAAGGGCATTAGCGGCACCCACTTGGGCTATTTGCAAGTATGTCAAACCACACTTGTTTCTTTCCATGCATAACCCTGACCCATTTTTCGTAGCCAACTACTATTGCATATTACTACAACCCGTCAACACAACTCTAAACAAGGATAGAGTCATGAACAATGCAAGTATCAACCGGGTATGCTACGGAGTCAAGCCTAGCAAGGTTGCCATTCATATATCATGCACTCGATGAAACAACGAATATGCTATTATGATGTAAAATGGTCCATCGCGGTCAAAGGGCTGCTTTCCTAGTTCATAGGAGTCTTCAAAACTTCTGGTCCATCTTCGAATATTTCGTCTACTTCGTCAACTAACGTCGGAAACAATCATAGTAAGCAACACAACAAGGCAAAAATAAGAGTGCTCTAAAAATATTAAGTTGACTTTTCTAGGGCTTCTCTGGTTATATGGACAATAACCAGAGCGGTTTCATTGGAATTGGATCAGTGGACATTTTTGAACATTTCAATCTGATGGAGTCATGGGCTTAATGGATTTGCAAGAAGTGTATAGAAACATATTTTTGAAAAATTAGCAAAGGCAACCATTTAACAAGTAATTATTTTAGAAGCACCTAGGATTTGGTTTCACTGGATTTCGAGTTCAAATGATTTTCCTATGAATTTGCAAAGTTGAGAAATATGAAGAAATGCCCCATTATTTTGTGTGGCACAGAAAGTATCAAGAAAAATGTTCAAAAACTAAGTTATGAACTTAGAAGTATCTAGGAATTTGAATCATGGAATTAGATCAAAAATGGTCTCTCTGTGATTTTCTAAAGTTTATCACAAAAAAGAAAATCTGGGTTTAGATAAATAATTCTGAAGAAAATGTTTTTGGAAAAATGTGCAAGTTGCACCATGTGATAGAGCATAAATTTACGAACTTCTCTAAATTTGAATCATTAAATTTGGAGTTCATTTCAATTGTTTAAGGATTTTAAAACATTTCTCGAAAAAGAAAAGGAAGAAAAGAAATCAACCTTATAAAGTGCACTAGGCAAAGCCTAGCTAAACAACGCATAGTGGGCTCAGCCTAGTGGCTCAGCTGCATGGGGTAGGTGGTGACGCTCAAGGCGCCCCGAGCAGAGTACGCCTTCGCTGCAGGGGAAGCGGGTTTATGCCCGGTCCGTCTCCACTTAAATGGGCGGGGCCCACCCGCCGAGTTGCTGACAAGCAGGGCCCGGTTCTCAGGCCGTCTCCTACCTCCCGCTCGAACAGAGAAGAGGCAGGAGGAGGTGAGACCGAGCAACGCCGATGCTCTCTCCGGCGTCACCGGCCACCTCCGGCGATGCCCAATAGACCAAAGGATTCAGGAGAACGTGTCGCACCAGCCGAGGTGTGCCACAACTGCTGGGGCGGTCGGATGCGAGCGGTGCATAACCCGCAGCAGATGTAGGTGACGGAGACATTGGGGCATGGCGCTGCAGCGGCGGAGAGGAAGAAATGGAGCGGGGGAGATATGCATGATGGCGGCGACGATGTTCTGCGGCCAGGAGGTGGAGAGGAGGGGCTCGGGTTGGCACGAATTTGGGCGCAATCCGGTGGCTCAGCTCCGGCCATGGAGGTGGTTGGAGGGCACGAGGAGAGGTGTGGGTTGGTCCAGCGGGGTTCTAGGAGAGAGGGGGAAATGGAGTGGAGAGGAGGGCTCGGGGAGGCCTTTTACAGCAAGGCGATGGTGCACCATGGACAACGACCACGGCCACGACCCGGCAGACACCAGGGGCCAAATCAGTGCCCTGGGGCATGTCTAGGGCTCTCGTGGGCGTGGACCAGGTCTAGTGAGGAAGAAAGGGGGAGTGGGATGATCTCCTGGGGGAGCCACGGCTCTCCCACGCATTAGCGCGCAGGGTGGCTTTGGGAACGCGTCGCATGGGTGTGAGAGAGAGGGGGAAGAATGGGGCCAACACCGTGTCATGTTGCAGACGTCGAGGCACGTCAACTGGCGCAAGGGGGAGGCTCGAGGTGGTCGGGGGTTGCAGCGTCGACGGTCGAACGCCCTGCTAGGCACTCCACAACACGATTTTGGCCGGCACCCGCAACTTTTCGCGCGCGCCTGCGCGCCCACTTGCATCTAGTGGCTGTAGGGGGAGTAAACAATGTGGCAAAGGCATTGTATGCCCTGGGGATCCACTTGAGGGGAGAGGGGGTTGAGAGAGAGTGGAAATGGCGCTGTCCAGAGAGGGAAAAAGATATTTTCGCCCCCATCATCATGGCGCCTTAGGCAGGGAAAGATGCATGAGGTAGAGGGTGACTAGAACATGCTCTATGAAAAATTTCGCGCAAGGAGATTAGTGGAAATGGCCAAAACATGCATTTAAAGTTTCTGCCAAAAGGTGTTTGATGTAGGTTTGGGCAAGTAAATGGACTTCCCTTTTCATGAGACTTTACAAGAGTGAGTCTCAATACAAAATAGCAGTGTCCAAAAAATTTGAGAGCAAAGAGAGAAACTGGCCAATGCAACTTTTGTAAGCCCTAGAAATGGGAAGAAATAGTTTTGGCTAGATTTTATCATGCTGTCTTGTTCTCCTTGATGCATCACTTGGTGTGGTGTCATCATTTGGGAATTACAGCATGCTCACGGAAATTGGGGTCAAAAGGAGACAGTTGACAATGTAGAGTTGTTCAAATTTGGTTCTGGACAGAAAGGGTTTTGAGGCACTTTGATCTAGTTATCCTATTCTCCAACTTCTGCCTTTTGGCCTAGGTGAACGATTAGGTCATCTGAGCATGTGTACCAATTTTCAGATCATTTGGACATGTTTGGTAGTGCAAAGTTGTTCAAACTTGAAAAAGGGCATAAATGGTTTTGAGAGGGTCTCATGGGGTTATACTATTCTCCATGACATGACACTTGGCAATATCATCAAGTTGGCCATTGGTGACAAGGTAGAATTTTCTAGGATTTAATGGAGAATATTTCCTTTGTAAATATTTTAAAAGCTTGAAATATCCAAAAAGGGGTTTTCAGCGATTTGACCAATAATTTGAACATGACCATGTGTTGAAACTCTTATATATGGACAATATATGTCCACTGAGCTTCCCTCAATTTTCCCAAATATTTTTGAAACATAAAATAATTTTAACCTATTAAAGACTATTTCTCGCCTTAAGAAAAAACCTTTAAATAAAATAGTAAAATAACTTTTAAAATAATAATTTTGTGGTTCTGGGGAGCACTATATCTAATAGGAGTCAAATATAATATTTCAAAGATTTTCATACCCTAAATTAAGTACTTGTAGTTCAAGTCTCAATTCAAGGGATTTTGGAAGACCTAATTTAGAAAATGATGTTTGGCCAAATTATTTTTCTAAGAAAATCCTATTCTATCATATACAGATGGCATGATGATTGGGCAAAGTTCTGGATCAAGGAGATGAAGTATAGGAGTTAGAGAATTTATTCGATTTTTAGAGTAATTGCCAACAACAAACAAAAATCCAATCAAAGCAAGGACCAAAACACTCAAAAGTTTTTGTGTGGACCTGTTTAAGTGTAGTGGCATGAAAATCAGGGTGTGACAAACAGCCTCGCAAGGTCTGCTCTGGGTTGGATATGAGCTCAAAGGATTCGATCTCCCTCTCTCTGATGGTGGCTAGGCTATGCTTATAGTGGCCTCGGTCCTCTTCCCCCAAAACTTAGGCGAGAAGGCATCCCATAGTGGCCAAATTTGTAGGGGGACAAGTAGTACATCTTACCCTGACGAAAGGTGGTCTTTGCCTGCAAAGCTTCTGGTCATGACGTCGCGGTGGGCTCGGAGATGACATCCGTCCTGGTGGTCCTGGTCTTGTTGCACGTAAACGGTAACTTTTGGTCGATTCCTCGGGACTCTGTGCCTGCACTTGCATCCATAGCACCAAAGAGGAAACTTGTCGCTCTGTGCCCGCTAACGCGCGCCTGGCCTTGGTCGTCATGGCTGGCGTCACCTCCACCTCATGAGGTGATCACTTGCATAGGAATCTATTCTCCTCAGGAGGCCGCTTGGGGAGGCCACTCCTTCCGGAGGTCCTGGTGTCGTCCGCCTCGTGAGGCTTGGCCCCTCGCGAGGATCTTGACTTGTCGATGCTGAAGATGGGTCGTACCAGGCCGCTGATGAAGCCACACCGTGGGCCCGAGGCAGGAAAGTCTAGGTATCCTGGTTCCCAAAACGCCAATAATAGCCCCCGGGCAAAAGGCACACTCGCACTTGGCTTTGAGGCGAAACCAAAGGGCAAGTGTGAAGTGACACGGTCCCCAGTCGCTTGCTGACCGAGTTGACGCGTGGCTCTTGATGGGACATGGGCATCGTCGCTTCCCCACGCTGCCTCGGCAACCGTCTGACTTGACAACTGCCTGATGCATGCAGAAAAACCATCATTACTCAATATCGTGGGAGGCCATCGGTTGGCCTTCCTCCAAATATAAATGGGAGAGGGGCGGAGCCCCCTGCCCATCTTCGTCTTCTCGCCCCTTGCTTCTCCTTCTTCCTGCTCCACCATCTTGCTAGAGCATCCATGGCACCAGCGAGGAGGTTCTCCGCAGTGGAGAAAGGGAAGGCCCCCAAAGAGGGACCGGAGTCGCCACCACCCAAGAGAGGCCGCGGGCTCCCCCGCAAGTATGCTGCGATGTTGGCAGCGGCTCCCCATGGGCGCGGGCGTACCCCCTCAAAGGCTAGTGCCGCCTACAGCGGCCGTGGGGGTACATCTTCCCGCGGTGGAAGTCGCTGCAGCCGGGGAATACACAGCGAAGAGGTTGGCTCGCAGCGGTCGTCCTGCCACCACGCTAGCGGTCCCACTCAGCCGACACACCCCTGGAGTTTGTGGTGTGGGTGAAGAGGCCCGCAGGCATCTGGTTCCAGCTCCCGCACTTCTCCGCGAGTATACTGCCGGCCGGGGGGCTGGCGGTTTCTGGCTTTAGGCCGACGGCTGCAGCAGCAATGCCTCATGGGTAGAGGCCGAGGTCACGGCCGCCGGCAATGTATTCCTGAACGACGGGTGGCAGTCTATTGCCCACGCGTGGGGCCCACACAGGAGGTGCACCTTCCACTTCAGGTACGATGGTGTTGCGACCCTCTGTGTGAGGATATTCGGCGAAGACGGCCGGCGTACAGGGTGCTGCCCGGAGAGCGACAGCAACGACTGACGGTGACGATGATGGCGGACGGAGGGGCGGCATCGTTGCTAGTGATGAGCTTGCCCTTGGCAACAGTAGTGCCACCGCCAGCAGCAGTGGCTCTTCCTTTGAGGAAAGCTACAGCGATGGCAACCTTGGCGAGCCATCGCGTCACTAGGCTCGGACTGGGAGGGGAGACGAGCTGCATCACCACTATACCCCGGTGAAGTAGGAGGAGGACTCCGGGTTTGCCCGAGCACTGCTAGGGCCAGGCCTTAGGAGTTGTCGTCATCGCGCAACTTGATTGTTTTCCTTTCTTCCTACGCAAAAAAGAAGTAGAAGGCCCTACTTGGGCATGTAATGAATTATAGCGCTTGCGCCGTTATGTTATTATTTCTATGCTGCCTTCTGATATTCATGTTGCCTTCGATTGTGACTGGGATGACTTAGCTTAGGGTCCCTGCGGTAGACTCCCCTACCACGGGGGTGCGCCTTGCCGACAGATGACCCGGGAATCGCCAGGTCTCGGGGGCGCTCCTGCAGCTGTAGGGTTAGGAAACCCAGAAGCGTCGTGCCCGTGAGCTCATTCGGGAGTGTCACGCGAAGACGAAGACGCCATAAGGCCAGGGAGCTGAGGCTTTGGCAAGGTGTGTTCATGGGCATGCCCGAAGCGCACACACCTGCCCAGCCTCCATGGGCAGGACACGCGAGGAGGAGCGACGAGCAACTGCCAATCCCCCTGAGGCAAGGCCTGAGAGAGCGAATGATGCAAGGAGTAGAAAATTTCCAATCATCAAAAAGAGCCGCAGAAAACTCCAAATTCATTCAAGAAGTTGCAAACCAGCTACAGAAAGCAAGCAAAAGAACAGCCGCGTCCGACAGCTACACTAGTCTTCTTATCTTCCCACCAACGCGGAGCATGGGGCCTCCACTAAGACATGGGTGGGAGCCCCCGTGAGACCCAAGGGCGACGCTCAGGAGACTTTGGGGTGTATAAAACCCCAACTCATTATTATGTGAGAGTATCATGAGCGGAGATCTTCACAGGCGCGGGGCCTTGGTCATGGGTAGAACTTCCGGAGATGCTGGATGTTCCAGGTATTCTGGATGGGGACCCCGTCCTGCATCTCCAGGCGCGCGGCGCCAGGCCTGGAGACGTGGGCAATCCTAAACGGGATCTCCCACATGGGGGAGAGCTTGTGAAGCCCTTCCCTGGAGAGCACCCGCCTCAGGACGAGGTCACCCACCTTGAGGGTCCTAGAGCAGACGCTATGGCAGTGGTACCGCCGCAGCGCCTGGTGGTACCTCGCAGGTCGGAGCGAGGCTTGGCGGCGGTGTTCCTCCCCCAGCACAAGGTCCATCCCCCGTGAGGCGTCCTGACACGCCTCATCGAATGCCAGGACCCGCGGGAGCAATGCTTGACCTTGTGAGGGAGGACCGCCTCGGCTCCATAGACAAGGAAGAACGGAGTCTTGCCCGTGGGCTTGGTTGCGGTGGTGTGGATGGACCATGACAGGGACTGCAGCTCATCGAGCTAGCCCCTTCTGCAGGCCTCGAGCTTTTTCTTGAAGCTCCTCGCCTTGAGACCCCTCAAGACCTCCACGTTGGCGCACTCGGCCTGGCCATTGCTCCGCGGGTGCTCCACTAAAGCGTAGAATATCTGCGTCCCAAGGTTAGCACAATATATTTTAAAAAGGTTGCTCATTAACTGGGAGCCATTGTCGGTGATGATACGGTTGGGCACTCCGAAGCGGCTCACAAGGCCCTTGATGAACTTGACCGCAGAGCCGCCGGGATGGTGCGGACGACTTCCACCTCTACCCCCTTGGTGAATTTGTTGATGGCGACGTAGAGGTAGCGGTAGCCTTTGGGTGCTCGAGGGAATGGGACCAAGATGTCCAACTCCCAAACGGCAAATAGCCACGAGAGCGGGATGGTCTCGAGGCCTTGAGCGGGCTGGTGGATCTGCTCAGCATGGAATTGATAGGCTTCACGAGATATTACCAATTCAGTGGCATCGTTGAGCATCGTGGGCCAGTAGAATCCGATGCGGGACGCCTTGCCCACGAGGGTACACGATGACGAGTGATGCCTGCAATCCTCTCCGTGTATGTCAGCCAGCAACTCGCACCCTAGCTCCTTGGAGACGAACCGTAGGGAAATGTTGTTTGGGCTCTTTCGGTACAGCTCGCCATCCTGGATGCAGTATGCGGTGGCCTAGCGGGCCATCCGCTCTGCGTGTTCTTCCTTCTCTGGCAGGGTGCCTCGAAGTAGGTAGGCCTTGAATTCCTCGGTCCAGCACCCCTCCTGTGGCTCGAGCGTGAGGAGCAGGTGAGCTCCTAATGTCAAGCCATAGGCTGGGGTGCCTAAGGTGGGTGTCGGGGGCAACTCCTCCCAAGGCAGCGCTGGTCCAACGGCGGGGGACCTGCCGACGGCCTAAAGATCCACTCCTCGAATACGCCAGGATCTTGGGGGAGGTGCCGGGACACCCTTTTGGCGATGTTGTCTGCCTCCTTGTTCATGTCGCCCGCTACATGCTGCAATTCCAAGCCCAAGAATTGTTTCTCAATTTTGCATACCTCTTTGAGGTATGCCTCCATGTGCTCATCCTTTGGCTTTTACTCCTTGTTGTAGAAGTTGATGAGTAGCTGGGAGTCGCCCCTGATGGTGAGGCGCCTGACCCCAAGAGCGGTCGCGGCTTTGAGTCCGGCGATCAGGCCCTCGTCGGTGGTGTTGTTGGTAACCTTCTCGTCATGTTGGAAGCAGAGTTGTATGGCATAGTAGAGCTTGTCCTGGGTAGGCGAGATGAGCACAGCTCCAGCCCCCGTGCCCTGGCGTGTAAACGTGCCGTCGAAGTACACGACCCGACTGTCAGGTGCCTCGTCTCCCGGCGTGAGGGAGCGGTCCTTACCTACCTCTTGGCTAGGTGCGTCAGTCCATTCTGCCACTAAGTCAGCAAGGGCCACACCCTTGATGACTCTGGTGGGGCCGACCTCCAGCTAGAACACCTACAACTCAATATTCTATTCGGTGACCCTTCCGGCGGCATTGGGGATCCAAAGCACCCTCTCTAGGGGGTATGCTGAGACGACCTTGATTGGGTGGCCTTGGAAGTAGTGACGCAGCTTCCTGGAGGCAACAAGGAGTGCGAAGAGGAGCTTCTGTTCAATGGGGTAGCGTGCCCGCGCGTCGCACAACACCGTGCTGGTAAACTAACTAGATGCTCGACGAGCGAGGAAGCATCCGCGAGGTCTTGCTCCTCCTGAGATGAAGAAACCTCGGGAGCCTTGTCCTCCAGTGGGGCCACCGTGGGCTTTGGAGCACCAACCTCAGGATCCCCATCACCTGGCGGGGCGACCGAGGCATCCGGAGCACCGTTCTCAGGCTGCAAAGCCTTGGCCGGGTGTGGGGTGCTGCGCTGCACACCCTTGGCCGCATGCTCTTCGCGGACTGCCACAAGCGCTGCGCTGGCTGAATGAGGCATTGCGGCCAGGTAAAGCAACAAGGGGTCGAGAGAGCGAGGCACTACCATCACCGGCGGGCTGGTGAGGTACTTCTTAAGATCTTGGAAAGTTGCATGGCCTCCGGAGTCCATTTGGACGGGCCCTTATTTTTCATCAGCTTGAAGAATGGAAGGGCGCGCTCACGTAGCTTGGAGACGAAGCGCCCCAGCGAGGTCATGCAGCCTGCCAGCTTCTGCATTTCCTTGAGGGTTTGCGGCGGGCTCATCCTTTCTATTGCTTTGATCTTTTCGGGGTTGGCCTCGATCCCTCTATGCGACACCAGGAACCCCAACAGCTTGCCATACGGGATGCCGAACACACACTTCTCCTGGTTGAGCCGCAACTTTACCTTGCGCAAGCTGGCAAACGACTCCTCCAAATCTTCAACCAGGGTACTTGCCTCCCGGGATTTGAACACTATGTCATCAACGTAAGCCTCGGTGTTCCTCCCGAGCTGCTGGCCCAAAGTGATGTGCACCAGCCGCTGGAAGGTCGCTCCAGCATTGCGCAACCCGAACAACATGCAGGTGTAGCAGTACACCCCACACGGGGCCAAGAAAGCTATCTTCTCTGTCGGATTTCGGTATCCGGCAACCCGTGAGAGGTTCAAACACTGGGGTGCGTGCGGAGATCTCAACCTGCCCGGCCTGCCTACTCGTGATCCTCCCTAGCCTAGCGCGGAGAGCCCACAGAGACACAAAGACACAGAGATTTATACTAGTTTGGACCATCGTTGTGGTGTAATGCCCTACTCTAGTGTGCTGTGGTGGATTGCCGCAAGGGGCTATGGCTGAACTGGTTACAAAGGATGAACAAGCCTCAGGATGTGAGGTGTTCTTGAGCTGGTGTGGTGTTCTACTTGTTCTAGTTTTCGGTCCTCCTCCTCCTTCTCTGGTGGTGGCTAAGTCCTATATATAGCCGCCTTGGTCCTCTTCCCAAATATGAGCGGGAAGGGATTCCACAACGGCGGGATTTGAAAGGGGACAAGTAGTAGAGTCTATCCTGACAAAATTAGTCTTCGCCTGCGAAAAGCCTCTGGTCGTGACGCTGCGGTGGGCTCGGTGAGGACCTTCGTCTTGCCATCCTGGCGGTCTTGGTCTCGTTGCACTGGAATGGAAACCTTTCGTTGACTCCTCGGGACTCCACGCCTGTGGCTTGCCCCCCTTGGACCAAAGAGGAAACCTGCACTCTGCACCCGCCTGGCGCCCACCTGGAGCCTGCCTGGCCTTGCTTGTCATGGCTCACGTCGGCTGAGCCTCGTGAGGTAGCTGCATAGAACTCACCGTCCCTCAAGAGCCCTCCTAAGGAGGCCAATTCCTTCGGGGTCTTGGCGTCGCCTGCCTCGCGAGGGTTGGCCCCTCGCGAGGGTCTTGCTGTGTTGGTGTCGAAGCTGGGCTGTACCAGGCCTTCGATGGAGCAACATGGTGGGCCACACGCAGGCAGGACTGGATACCCCCAAGTCCAGGACGCCGACAGTAGCCCCCGGGCCCAAGGCGCGCTCGGACTTGGCTTCCAAGCGAAGCCAAGAGTCAAGGGCAGAGCGCTACGGCCCCTACCAGCATGTGACCCTGAAGACACGTGGCGGTTGATGGGACGTGGGTGTCTCCACTTCCCCATGCCACCTTGATATCCGGTAGACCCAGCAGCCGCCCGCTGTCAGAGCAACTCGCCCTTCGTGGTGTACCATGCCTAGCTCTTGTTTCTTCCTCCCCAATCGTGCTGCCGCATCTGTAGATCTGGTGTCGGCGCCTTACTCTCTCCTGGGATTCTCCATGGCTCCCAAGCCAAGGAGGAAGAAGATGAAGTCGCGTGCGTCGGCAGGTCCTCCTCCGCTGGCCTTGGAGCCTGCCCTCGAGCAGTCGACGGTGATTAACAAAGAAGGGCTGGACAATGTCTGCCATGCACTCACCGCCAGCTCCAATGAGGGGGGGGGGGCAACAGCTGCCCGCCCCACATCTTGGCGGACCAGAGGGATGAGCTCCACTGAGATTCCCATCCATCTTCATGCTCTTCTTGATGGGTTGATTCCTCCCTCCTCCCCCTTCTTCAATGTTGTGATGTCGCATTACCAGATCCATCTGCTGCATCTGGATCCCTGCTCTGTCATCCTCCATGTCGTCTTCGCCTTCCTTTGTGAGGCCATGGTGGGCATCACTCCCTATGTGGCCTTGTTTCGGCATTTCTTCGTGCTCCGGCTGGTGGACGCTCGCCAGCACTCTGGATGCATGACCTTCGAAGCCGTGGCCGTGACCGCCGGCTCGGGGATCGACTTTGAGCTCTCGCCCATCGCGAAGGGCTTCCGGAAGTAGTGGCTTCTGATGGACGCATGCAGGTTCAGCTCCCTGCTCATGATTCGCGGTTCACCGACTTCGCCATGCTCTGGCTGGTGCCATGTGAAGCTCACTATCTGGCGCCTTGCTTTTGTCTGGAAGAGGTTGGCGAGGCTCCAGGAACTGGGGGTGACAGCGCCAATGGTGGTGCAGGAATTTGTGAAGCAGCGCCTTGCTCCCATCCAGCGCCACTCTCGCCCGATGTGGGACTTCACCGGCGCCGAAGACCCGATGAAGCTGCAGGAGCCATCGCTTGCTGCCGATACCCTCAACGTGGTGCTCAATCTCCTGACTGGCAAGTCCGAGCCTGCTGACCTCCTGGGTGGTGGTGGCCTCCTTTATCTGTGCTCAAACAAGGAGGCCTTCACGGGGCAGATGCCCATGTTAGATGAGTGGGGGTTGCTTCCCGAGGGCGTTGCGGGGCCCCGTGAGAATCCAGTCTTCGTGGCTCCTCTCCTGGTCGATTCTGCTGTGCGTGCCCCAAGTGTGGAGGGAGGGGACGCGCGCCTCCGTCAATGGTCGGGAACTCCTCCGGAGGCTCAGCCTCGTTATAGGCTTGAGAGCCTCAGGCTTCTGGGGTTCTGGCAGGGGCTGCTGCAGAGCCTGCGCGACACCAAGCTCCGGAGGCAGAAGCCTCTGACGTCCGGGACGGTGGCCCTAGAGCTACTGCTGGCGACAAGGATCCCACTAAAGGCCTCGGAGCTGTGAGCCAGGACGCCACGCCGGGCGCCCCTGCCCTTGGGACCTCCGCTCCGGATATCATGCCGGATGCTCCCTCTCCTGAGGATTGCCCGTTGGGGCCAGGTCGGCGCCGCATGTGCCTTGAGTCGCTCCTAAAGAGGAAGAGGTCCCCATGCCGCGACGATGGCACCTCGGCTGTTGAAGCCGAGGAGATATGTGGCTGCCAACGAGTAAGTATCTTCGATCCCGATCTCCGAGCGCGCTGCGTTTTCTCATGGCTGGGGTTTTGCAGGACCATGGAGAGCAAACCTCGGTAGGCGGAGACCCCCAAGAGCCCTAGTGCGGCGCGGGCGTGCAGCCCCCAGCGCCCTGAGCCTGCGCAGGGTATGAGTCCGGCTCCCTCCAGCTCGACACTGCCAGGGTGCACCGGAGCCGAGCCCCATGTTTTCTCCCCCCGTGACTCTGTCCGCGAGGTGAAGGGTGCACAGGTGATCCTCCCTCTTGTCCTTGCCCGCAGGGGGCGTGCTCTGGGCAACCTTCATCTTCAAGCTGTGGTGCCCCACCGTCCAGCCCCCAGCCGGCGACTGGCGGAGCCCTCAGCGCCTCCCAAGCGACCTCTGGAGCCGGTGAAGATCTTGGCGACGAGCTCGCGCTTGCTCGTGGGCGCAGCGCGGTGCGCTTCGAGTTCTTCGGTGAACCGATGCGTGCGATAGTCCATCTTGCTGGGGAGGTCGCCAATGTCGACACCAGGCTTGAAGCGGAGAGCCGCCGCCTGGAGGGTGAATGGCAGCTGCTGAAGGTGGCCATCAATCTTGGGAAGCTTCAGCGAGACAAGGCCGAGGCATGCACGGAGGCCTCGCTTGCGGCTTCTCAAGAAGCTCGCACTCGCGCCATGGAAGAGGCCAAGGCAGCCAACCGCCATCGCGAGGCGGCTGAGGAGCGGGAGCAGGATCTTCTGTCTTCGAGTGCTACCCCGCTGCACGAAATCGAGGAGTGTCGTGCCCTGCTGGCTTCCTCACCAGGTGAGGTGGCCGTTGCCGAGGCGGAGCTCCTGAGGTACCATGAGGACTTGACACTAGAGGCTGTGGATCATAGCTTGGCGCCGGAAAGGCTAGAGGTGAGGGAGCGACAGGTTGCCGCGGCTGAGGATGTTGTCACCGCCCTAGAAGCTCGGGTCCAGGTGGAGGTGGAGGAGAAGGTGGCGAAGGCACGTGCTGAGCTAGCCGAAGGGCACCGCCTGGACCTGGAGCTGCTCAAGGCTGAGTTTGAGGGCCGGACCTCCGTCTTGAGGAACGAGCTGCAGGCAATGAAGCAGCAGGAGGGCGCTGCCCGGGCGACCCTGGCTTCTTCTGAATCCGCCCTGGATTCTGCTTGTGCCGAGATATCCTCTCTCCGGAAGCAAGCCGAGGACGCCACCTCCCTCCTGGAGAAGGCTTCGAGTGAGAAGTGTCGCCACCGGATGCAGGAGCGCGAACACGGCCCCATGTCCAGGGTCTGCGCATCAGAGGAAACAACGCCTTGGGTTCCATTTGTGATGAGAACGCTCCCCACCCGCAGGAGAGAGATTATGCCAGCCATTTTCGCTTCTTCACTGATGTAGTGACCCGTTTGGAGGATCAGGCCGCAAAAGCCCGCCAGCTCGTTGAGGAGAGGAGTCGGGGCCTCCTTGGGTGCGCGCTCTCGTGCATCTTCAGCAACCTCCTAAACCTCGACTCCCACTTCGACTTCAGCACCGTACTAGTCCCCGTGCATGCGGCCACCCAAGACAAGCTTGCCAAGTGGGTGGACAGTCATGTGGATGCTCTGGTGATGGAGCTGACTCCTGAGGATGACACGGCCGTGCTTGCAGCCAAAGGAACTGGCGCGGGTGGAGATGACGAGGAGGGTGGCAGCTTCAACACAAGCAGCATGGATGGGAGTGGAAAAGAAGGCGCATCCAGTTAGGCATGAATTTGTTTTGCTTTAACATGTACAACAAAAACTCAAACATATCCTTGTGAGAGCACTTTGGGAAGGGGGTGCCCCTTATGATATATGAGATTGTTGAATGATTTTGAAGTAGCGCCCGAAGGGGGGCCCAGCAGGGTTGCTGGCCGATGAACGGGATAGTTGTTTTTGACTTATCTTAGGTTTCGTGGGTCCTGAGTGATGCCTGATACCGCGGCAGCGCCCCTTCTCCTGAGGCGAGCCTGCAGCTGGCTCGCGAGGCCCTGTGCCTCTTGAGGGGCCTGCTGGCCTGCCGTAGAGTGCCTCATGAGGAGCTAACTGCCAGATTGTGGCAAGGTTGGCGCGCGGGGCGGCCGCACGTTCGAGCCCCCGAGGGGAGCGATCAGCGCCAGTGCACACACCCTACCCAGCCCCCGCTCGCGAGGTGCTAGAGGGCAGGGTAGCGGTCACGAGCTCCAAGAAAAAAACGCAAGAACTGAAGGCAAGAGAGCGACACGAGAAAAAAGAAAACTCCCCATGTTTTATAAATGCACAGAAAACACAGTGCTTCAAAAAGTCGGCAAGCGAGTACAAAAAGAGAGACAAAAGGCAGGCGGCCATGTCCGGCGCCTAACTGGTCTTCAGTCTTCAGTCTTCGGTCTTCTCACCAGCGCCTAGCTAAGTGCTTCCACTGCCTAGGCATAGTCATTGGGGACAGTGTCGACGGCCAGCGCGGAGCATGGTGCTTCCACTAGGACGTGGGTGGGAGCCCCCATGAGGCCCCAGGGCGGCACTCAAGAGACTCTGGGGCGTGTACAGCCCCACTTATTATTACGTGAGAGTGTCACGAGCGAAGACCTTCATAGGCCGGAGCCTTGCTTCATGTCGCCCGACGAGGACCCCGCCGTGCTCCGCCCCTGACCACCGTTGGGGAGACTGGAAACTAGGACAATACCAAGAGGCCAGGGGGACACTGACGGCGTCCTCGACGACCGTCGGCCCCCTGCCGAGGGGAAGGGCTCGCCGGCACCTTCCCCGGCAGGGAACCTACCTCCAGGCTGGATCCTGCTCCGTGCAGCGTGATGAGGGCCCTGCCGCCGAGCTCCCCTTGCGCTGCTCCCAACGTACTTCGAGCTCCTGAGGAGGGTCCGCCATCCTGAGGGTCCTGGCGGTCGTCGCGTCTTGGTTTACCTGCAATCCATCGTCTTCGAGCTCCTGAGGAGGGTCCGCCATCCTGAGGTTCCTGGCGGTCGTCGCGTCTTGATTTACCTACAATCCATGGTTAGTGCAAGCGTGCCCCTGCGGCGTTAAATGTACTAAGAGGCTGCTGCTGTTGGGGACGTCTGCAAGGCTTGGTGGTGGTTCGAAGGAGAGCTCGGCCTCGTGCATGTCCAGCGCCCAGCCTGGCGTGGGGGGTCGGCTGAGGCCCTCTCCTAGCGTGCGCCTTGGATCCATCGCAACGGAAATGTAGGCTTCTGGGACGTTCGCACCAGGGGCGCCGCCTGGCTCCCTAACGCTCACGCTCCCTTCTGCCATACTCTGGTCCTGCTGGCCAGGGGCCGACACTCCCACGCAGCCCCTGGTGGTGTCGTCCGAAGCAGCCCTGTGCCGAGGGGGCATGGTTGGGGCGGCGCGAGCTGCTTCACGAGGTTGGTTGGCGTCGAGAGGCTCTCCATGGCCCCTGGGAGAGGGTGCGCGGCTGTGTCGGGGATGAGCGTGCGCCCCCGCCATCGCCTGCGATGTGGGAAGGGTGCAGAATAGCGTCGGCCCCTGCACACCGCATCTAGCAGCTCGGCGACCCGCTCCAGCAGGGCGTCGCGGCCGCTCTCAAGCAGCCTCCACCGCGGAAGCTCACGGGCCACGATGACCGCTGCCCGCATGTTCGCTTGTTCCCTGCGTCAGTGCGGAGCAGTTGCTACAGCGTAGTTCACAGATCGCGCAGCTGCACGGCTACGACGCGGCGACAGAGGAGAAGGCTGCGCCGCATGCCCCCCACGGCCGGTCGCCCCCGGCGAAACGCAGGCCGTGAGCAGGGCAAAGTGGAGGTCTTCTTCGCCGGTGGGTGCTACCGAGGAGGTCTGGACGACCCAGTGCTTGATGTGGGCTCTCGAGGCGTCGGCCATTGCGTCGGTGAAGCGGAGGAGGCCTGGTTAATGGAAGAGGAGATCCGATGTACCCCTACCTGGCGCGTGAAATGTCGTATTTTGGGATCCGGCAACCCGTGAGAGGATCGAAAACTAGGGTGCGTGTGGAGATCTCAACCTGCCCAGCCTGCCTACTCGCGATCCTCCCTAGCCTAGCGCGAAGGCCCACGGAGACACAAAGACATAGAGATTTATACTAGTTCGGGCCACCATTGTGGTGTAATACCCTACTCTAGTGTGGTATGATGGATTGCCTCGAGGGGCTATGGATGAACTGGTTACAAATGATGAACAAGCCTCAGGAGGTGAGGTGTTATTGAGATGGTGTGGTGTTCTACTTGTTCTGGTTTTCGGTCCTCCTCCTCCTTCTCTGGTGGTGGCTAAGTCCTATATATAGCCGCCTTGGTCCTCTTCCCAAATATGAGTGGGAAGGTATTCCACAGCGGCGGGATTTGAAAGGGGACAAGTAGTACAGTCTATCCTGACAAAAGTAGTCTTCGCCTGCGAAAAACCTCTGGTCGTGACGCCGCGGTGGGCTCGGTGATGACCTCCATGTTGCCGTCTTGGCGGTCTTGGTCTCGTAGCACCGGAATGGAAACCTTTGGCTGATTCCTCGGGACTCCACGCCTGCAGCTTGTCCCCCTTGCACCGAAGAGGAATACTGCGCTCTGCACCCGCCTGGCACCCACCTGGCGCCCGCTTGGCCTTGGTCGTCATGGCTCACGTCAGCTGAGCCTCGTGAGGTAGCTGCATAGCACTCTCCACCCCTCAGGAGCCCTCTTGAGGAGGCCAATTCCTTTGGGGTCTTGGCGTCGCCCGCATCGCGAGGCTTGGCCCCTCGCGAGGGTCTTTCTATGTTGGTGTTGAAGCTGGGCCATACCAGGTCGTTGATGGAGCCACGTGGTGGGCCGCAGGTAGGTAGGACTGGATACCCCCAAGTCTAGGATGCCAACATTCTCTACGTCCTGCACCGCTCTTGATCTGATGATAGCCTGAGAAGGAATCAAAGAAACCAACAAATCGCACTCGTCAATGGAGTCGATGATTTGGTCGATGCATGGAAGGGGGAAGGGGTCTTGAGGCTAAGGCTTGTGTAGGCTCGTGAAATCAACGCACATGCACTCCTTTTCACCCTTCTTAGGGACGATAACCGGGTTTGCCAAGCAATCAGGGTGTTGTACTTCCCGAATAACGTCGGCCTCCTGCAGCTTGCGATTCTCCTGAACGATGAACGACTGCTTCTCCGGGGATTGACACCGTGCCTTCTGCTTCACGGGGCCCTCATTGGGGCACACCATGAGGTGGTGCTCGATCACCCCACGCGGAATGCCAACCAGGTCCATTGCTTCCCATGCAAATACGTCCTTGTTTGTGCGGAGGAACCCGACCAACCCTTCTTCTTGGTCGCGGGGTAGGCTGGCGCCTATGGTGAAGGTAGCGCCAACTCCCCGTCCTTGTTGACCGGCACTTGCTTCGTCTCGGTCCGATCTTGAGAGAACAATTGCTTCGTCTTTGCTGGCGTAGCCCCCGGGCCCTCCGGAGCCCTCCCCACGCTTGGTCACATGGCTGTCACGGCCATGAAGGCAAGCATGAGGGCTGCGAGTGCATCCCCGGCGTCTCCCGCCACGGTGAGGACACCGATGCTTCCCGGCATCTTCATGAGTTGTAGCCGGGATGAGTTGCTGCCATGAATTTGGCAAGGGCCGGGTACCCGAGGATGGCGTTGTACGAGAGCCCGATGTGCATGATGTCAAAGTCGATGAGCTCAGTGCGGTAGTTGTCTTTTATTCCGAAGGTGACGGGGAGGCGGATCTGCCCTAGGGGGGCAGGTGGTGCCGCTGACCACTCCAGACAAAGGCTTGGTGGGGAGGAGCCAACCATGAGGCACGTGGAGCAGGCCAAATCGCCTCCACAAAGAGGACATTGAGGCCAGCGCCGCCGAGGTCCTGGTGATCTCTATGTTGCAGATGGTGGGGGTGTAGAGCATGCGAATTGCACTGGCACCGGCCATGGTCTTGGGGTGATCCCTGGAGCCAAAGGTGAGATCAGCCTTGGGCGCCGCCCAACCCGGAGGGGTCCCCCGGAGAGATTGGGAGGCCCCCATCTGGCGAAAGAACTGCTTGATGCGGCGGTCCGAGGCCGGCGCTTGTGACCCGCCGAGGACGGCTGCGACGGTGTTGGGTGCTAGCACCGCGAAGCGCTTGATGAACAGGCCATGTAGCTCTTCCCAGGAAGCCACCGAGGACTCTGGCAGATTGAGGAGCCAAGTGTGTGGTATGTCCGCGAGAGGCATAGGGAGCCAATTCTCCATGGCCTTATCATCGCCGCCGGCCTCCCTTATGGCCTCCGCATACATCTGGATGAACTTCGCGGGGTCTACCGCGCCGTCGTATCATGGAGGCAACCCCAGACTGAACTTTGGCGGCCATCTCACTCGCCGCAGGGCGGGGGAGAAGGCCCGGTGGCTCGCCACGCCCTCGAACATGCCCGGCTGCCCCCCGAGTGGGGCGATGACTGCCATGGAAGCTAAATGGCAAGAGGGGTGGGAGGTGCAGCTGGCGAGGAAGCAAGATTTCGACACGCCCCTACCTGGTGTTCCAAATGTTGGATTCAGGGCTCCGCAGACCCAAGAAGGTTCGAACTCTAGGCCGTGTGTGACGAACTCAACCTCTCCGGCCAGCCAACTCGCTGCTCCCACGGCCTAGATCGATGAACGGGAAAGGATATGGACACAGTAGTTTATCCAGGTTCGGGCCACCTTGCGCTGTAAAACCCTACTCCTACTTTGTGGTGGATTAGCCTCGCGGGGGGTTGAGGATGAACTATTACAAGGAAGAACATCCTCGCGAGGTCTGCTCTGGGGTGGATATGAGCTCAAGGGATTTGAACTCCCTCTCTCTGATGGTGGCTAAACTATACTTATAGTGGCCTCGGTCCTCTTCCCCCAAAACATAGGCGGGAAGGGATCCCACAGTGGCCAATTTGAAGGGGGGCAAGTAGTACACCTTATCCTAATGAAAGATGTTCTTCGCCTGCAAAGCTTCTGGTCATGATGTCGTCCTGAGCTTGGTGATGGCATCCGTCCTGCCCTACCAGTGGTCTTGGTCTTGTTGCACGTAAACGGTAACCTTTGGTTGATTCCTCAGCACTTTGCGCCGTGCTTGCCTCCTTAGCACCCAAGAGGAAACCTGCTGCTCCGTGCTCGCTAGAGCGCGCCTGGCCTTGGTCATCATGGCTGGCATCACCTCCACCTCATGAGGTGAGCGCTTGCATAGGAATCTCTGCTCCTCACGAGGCCGCCTGGTGAGGCCGCTCCTTCCGGAGGTCTTGGTGTCGTCCGCCTCGCAAAGGTCTTGACTTGTCGATGCTGAAGATGGGTCGTACCAGGTCGCCGATGAAGCCACATCGTGGGCCACAGGCAGGCAAGTCTGGGTACCCTAGTTCCTAGAACGCCGACAGATGTAATAATATGGCATGGTGAAACAAGTGTCATGTATGTATAAGTAGTATGACAATATTATTTATCACGTATGATATCGTGAAAGAATTGCAACTTTGATTGCTGGTTAGGAACTGTCATTCGATTTAATTCTAATAGATGTCGTGCTTTATTTAGTTTTCTGTATTCTCCTTGCGACATCATCTAAAACCAGCACCGTACCGATCGCTGGCAATATGAAATGCGCTGAGTTAGAACACATGGGACCCCAAACATTCAGGCCCACAGGCCTGTGGCCCAAAGTCGAGAACCGCCAGCCTATTTGAGTATTATATTCTCATCTGAACCCCCATATCATTTTATATATATTCCCCTTGATTTTTCTTATGTATAAAGTTGTGATATAGAAGATTTTTATATTTCTTTACAGAGGGAGTATCTCTCTATCAAAAATATACTTATGTGTAACTAGTTACTCCTGCCTTTCTACTTCATTTTGCTGATATGTTGGGCATCCGGCAATGGGGTCCATGTGCCATGCACCAAATTAGAGTGCACAACTGCATGGTAGACTCACCTCGGTCGTAGCGCCGCACTAATGCCCAATGAGCTATCAAATCACAAAAAAACCCCACCTTTCCAGCTTTAGTAGTAAGCTGAACGAACGAAGCAACAATATTTCACTGGGCCTGAATCCTCTTCTCATCTACTTGCTAAGAGAAAACCTCATCTCGGCAATTGCGTAGGGTTTTCTCAGGGAGAACAAGATACGAATTCTTCATACATCCCCGATAAATCCTAGTCCCTTGGTCACGGGTAATCCTAGGATGGTCACCGCCGCCGTTGGTGCATTTTTCTTTCTACTGAATCAGTGTGTTTTGTTTGTAGTGTACAAAGTGCGAGGATCCTTTAGGTTTATGTGCCCTCAGCGAGATGCCACACTTGTTCCTTCTCATCCTAACACAAGATTTTAAAATGCGCACAGTATGTTCCTAGAATCCTCTTTTCTATCCGGGAGGGTTGGGGTTTTTTGAACATGCTGTTGACTAATTTGGAAATTTGGATTTCTATATTTGGATAAAGGGTACTAGTACCATGGTCAACACTGATGTGAAAGAGGAAATTATTTATAGATTTCGATAGCAAATACATTGTGTTCTCTTATTTTTCCTGTAGTGCATTCCTTGCTCTGCCAGAACACATGTAGTCAAGATGGTAGGCCTTGCCATGACTGAATACACCAGTTTAATGGTCACATTGAAGACAAGCCATGGATATAATTTCCTAGTTGGTTTCATGAACCAAGAAGATCACTGCTTTTTTTATAGCCGAACTTGGATAAACTTTCTCAAGTGTTAAGGACTGAATGTTGGCGCATGTATGTTGACGGAAAATGCAGAACCTGGTCTCATCTTCACCGTGATCTTCCACCCCGACATCGCTCTAGTAGTTCACCCATGTTAGTTTTGTATTTGGGTCTTGCATGTTGCCTAGATTGCTTCTTCATCCACCTATTCTGTCTAACTAATCACAATTTGACTTTAGAAGTAGCAACAATTTGTGATTCTCTTCCCTCACGAAGATGCTACTTATAACTAATATTTCATAATTGTGGCACATGTAGGTTATTCCAAAGTTCGGCACACTACTCGTTTGTTATTCTATAAGAACTAGACTGTTACTGATGGCACTTAACTTGACTAGGACGACATCCACCAATTCGGACACTTTAACGATCGTCTTGAGGTCCTTGTGGGGCGTTTCAATGGTGGAAGGACACGTGGGATATGTGTGCCACTGGTGCACACGTTGAAAAGGTCCAACTGTGTCAATAAACTTATGGTACGAGCTATTTTCTGTTATATATGTTGTTCATAAACTCTTGCTTATACAAAGCTTTATAGCTGTGATCTTCTTGAAATAGAAACTGCCCAGTTCTATTGTTCCTATACAGATGCATGACCATGGTCGGGTCAGACTTGCGCGTGGTCACAACATGATGTTTATGTCAACCTACTCCATTTCCCTTACAGGTGAAAAGATACTTATTCATAGGTGGTCTCAAATAATGAAGGCCCGTCCATCTTGGAAAATAGGACAGAAGGTTATGCTCATGCTTTTCCATGGCTCTAAACTAAATATCATGTTTGTTGACCACAATGCAAGATGAAGCCGCTTTCAGAAGGTTGTGGATGCGCGGGGTGGCGCATGGGCCTTCTCCTGGGGCTTGGTAGCCTCACCCTTGGTTAAATGTAGGCAAAGTAGCACTGTTCGAGGCGTGCTCTGTATGGTTGAACCTGTATAAGTACTCGTACTGCTTTCAGCTTTGGTTGTTTAGTGCCCATGCTGGTTTCAATTAAGGTTGTTAAGATCTCCTACTACTTTTACAGTATGTCATGTTTCTTCAGTCTTGTCTTCCTCCAGCCTCCAAAACCAAACTAGCACCGACGGGGCCACCTGCTTCTGTCTCCCATGGCTGGATGTGCCTCAGCGCACGCATCACTGCCCCACCATCTCCTAAATCATTGAGACTGACGTTCGAGGCCTCGCCATCGTCCTCCGTGTGCTTTGGTGCACTCGCTGCGGTGCAGCCCTCTCACGTTGTCAACATGGTCAACAAACAAGAGGAATCAGGAGAGGACTGTACATGGAGAGGATGATAGTAGGGAACCACCATGTCCATGGCCATACGGAAGAAAGTTCCTCATTTTTTGTTATATACTCCACTGTCAGTGTATAGAAAAATAAAATGCTTCCTCCTAGTGGTTTGCTGATATCTAGGACCCACCACATTGTCAGCATATAGTTAATAGACAAGAGAACAACACAAGATCGATGGACACTTGGGACGTAACTGCTCGAGCAGTTTTTTATTGTTGAGACGGAGCAGGGTTTCAACTGGGATGTGGCCCGTCTAGCCAGGCTTCTATTTTACGTTCACCGCATGACTAGCCCAGTTTATTTTTCTGAAGAATACCCAATCCAGTCCTACTTATTTTTCTCCGCCCTGTTGGGCTGCAAATCTTAAAAGAAATATGAAATGGGTTGTAAATATAAAACACACATGACAAATTGGCAATTACTTTCAAATTTTTTATTTTTTCACATTTTTAGATTAACCTAATTTAAATATATCTTCAAAGTACTTTAAATCTAGCTCGACATTTCAGTATTAAAAATAGTTTGGACCCCACCGAAATATGCGAAATCTTGTTTAAATTTTAACCCTGGCCCTGGCAACAAAAAGAAAATGGACTGCAATAAATTGCATAAGAAATTGCAAATGAGCTGTAAATTATTAAAAAATAGGGAATGGGCTAACTTGTGGGCCTATTAAGTTGACGCATATGCAAGATTGTTTTACTTATTATATACATCAACAAACGGTTCTAGTAGAAGTGGTCGTTGGATGCCAATCCAATGACCCTCATGCTTCTTCAATCTCTGATCTTCTTGCTCCAGCCGCCAAATCCGGCGCCGGCAGCACCGCCTGCTCCCACCTCCCATGGCCGGCTATGCTGCCGTGCAGGCCTCACCGCGCCTACTACTCCCACAGCTGGACAGGCCATCCCTCTACTCATCCACATCCCTCCACTTGTGTGCCTTTCCCACCTTCGGGTCATTCCCTTCTTGGGTCTTGTCGTCATTCATCGCGTCTGTGTTCTTGGCACGGCGTGGTTAACATTGTCAACAAACAACAACATCAGAAGAGGGATGTACATGGAGAGGCTGACAGTTGGGATCCACATGGTCCATGGCTGCACGCAAGCAAGTACTCCTTATTACACCCAAAAAATGAATCGTCCCCAGGACAACTTGGACCAACCAGCTATATCTTGGCACGGAAGGAAGTGTCCCCTTATTAAGTGAAAAATAACGATTGCTCCACATGACAGCTGGGGACCACCAGATTTGGTGGCTGATTTATGGCCCTACTAAGTTGAGCGTACGCAGGGCTTTGTCAACTTAGCCAACAAACGATTCTATCACTAGTGACCGTTGGATTGTTAACATACAATGGTTGTCCTGCTTCATCAACCTTTGGTTTTCTTGCTCCAACCATCCAAACCACCGCGTGCTCCTGCCTCTCGTGACCGGCTGTGCTGCCGGGAAGGCCTCACCGCCCCCTACGACTCCCACCGCTAGCCAGGTCATCCCTCTACTCACCCACACCCCCTGTTATTCTGTGGCGATGGTAGCCTCACACCATAGTTGAACCAGTCAACCCTCGTACTACCCTCCGCATGTTCCCAGACTCTGCGTCATTCCCTGCCTCACCATCGTCTACCGCCTGGGTGCTGTCTACGTGGCGTGGTCAACATGGTCAATGAATGACAGCCATCAGAAGAGGATTGTATGCGGTGAGGCTGATAGATGGACCCACCAACTACATCTTCGCACGCAAGGAACTACCTCCTTATTAAGCGCAAAAAAAAGAATCCTCCCCCTGTCAGCTCGAACCCACCATCAATATGTTTGGACGCAAGGAAGTGCCTCTATATCCTCCCTGACAGTCAGGACCCACCCAGTCCATGCGCACATAGCATTGTCATTCTGGTCGCAAACGTGTACGTACATACTGGTCCATCGATCTTTCTGCCATGATGAACCGTGGCCCAGTAAGGAGCAGTAGTTGTTCAGGCAGTCCCGTCTGTATCGTGTACATGTACGTATAGCCACGCTGCAAGAAATTAAATATGGCTACGTACGTACATATGGGCGGGGTCTCGAATGCGTACAACGACGACGTCCTGTTCATCAGCAGCCAACCCGCTCGGTCAGAATGGAGAAACAGCAACGTGTTCATCAGGAGGCAATAGACTGGGTCGGAATGCATCGTGTTCATTGGGAGCCAATCGGCTTGGACAGAATAGCCGAAATAGGGTCTAGTGTACCACAGTACGGAGGAAACAGCCTTTTGTTCAACCAGCTATGGTCGAAAAGGGATCCTGTTGATTGGGAGGGGTGTGGCATACCGCAAAACAGAGGAAGCAGACTTGTGTTAGATCGCCTACGGTCGAAACGGGGTCCTGTTAATCGGGAGGGGTGTGGCATACCACACAATGGGACTCCACGAGCTAATGTTCATCCACCTCTACTGCCTCGCTCTAGCCTCCACGGGCTACTATTCAACCACCATTGACTTCCCCAGCCTCCACCTGCTACTATTCATCTATCATCAACTTCCTCCAGCCTCCACCAGCTATTGTTCATCCACAGGGTCCTGTTCATCTAGCCTCCACTGGCTACTGTTCAACCAGCCCTCCACGGGGTCCTGTTCATCTAGCCTCCACCGCTTACTGTTCATTCAACCATCAACGGGGTCCAGTTCATCCACCCCCAACCGGCCCAGGTGTGTGGCGGCCACCTCGTTCGGGGTCCTTTTTCATCCAGCGGCAACGGCCTCTACTACCACGTGGTCCTGTTCATACAACCCCCACCGAGAACTGTTCATCCAACCCCCAACAACGGTCATTGTCCATCAAGAGGCAGCAGGTTTGATCGGCTTCAGTTTGCAGCAGTCGCGAAGGAATCGCTTGGGTTCAGTTAACAGCCAGGGATCGATCCCACGGGTTCAGTAACGTAGGTAGTGCAATTGCTCGGATTCAATAAGTGAATGCCTCGCTCGGGTTTAGTTAGATCCCAACGCCTCGCACCCACGCGCGTAAGTGTATGAGAGAAACGTGCAAACCTCTGTGCATCACTTGGCCCCGACCACCCACCGTAACCAAGAACTCCCTGATATTTTCCTCACCCTAGCTTCTACCACAATTTTTTCCGTCATGGACGGCCCAAAGAATTTCATGCAGGTGCGTCCCCAGCCTGCCCAGGATGAAAAGCCCATTTTCTATCATGATTTTTTTCATAGAAGTAGGAGCCCACCACATCTATGATGATATATGATTTTGTCACTATTATCGTCATAGAAGTGTCATAAGCATGACAGAAACAGAATTCGTTCGAGCCAAAATGTCACGGATGTGTCTTTTTTTGTAGTGCGCTCACAAGGTCTTACAATCTGGTTTTTATTGGCCCACTTTTTTCGAGGATGCTCGTAAGTTTGGTCTATCTTGTGATGAATGTCAAAGAATTGGCAATATTGGTAAGTGTCGGGAAATGCCTATGAATTATTCACTTGTTATTGAACCATTTAATGTTGGGGGTTTTGATTTTATGGGACCTTTTCCTTCCTCTAATGGGTATACACATATTTTGGTTGCTGTCGATTGTGTTACTAAGTGGGTAGAATCAATTCCAACTAGTAGTGATGATCACAACACCTCCATTAAAATGCTTAAAGAAATTATCTTCCCGAGGTTTGGAGTCCCTAGATATTTAATGACTGATGGTGGTTCACATTTTATTCATGGTGCTTTCCATAAATTTCTTGCTAAATATGATGTCAACCATAGAATTGCATCACCCTATCATCGTCAATCTAGTGGTCAAGTTGAGTTGAGTAATAGAGAAATAAAATTAATATTACAAAATGTGTCAATTGGTCTTGAAAGAATTGGTCTAAGAAAATCGATGATCCACTTTGGGCCTATAGAACAGCTTATAAGAATCCTATGGGTATGTCTCCATACAAAATGGCTTATGGAAAGGCTTGTCATTTGCCTCCTGAGTTAAAACATAAAGCATACTGGGCAATTAAATAACTCAATTATGACTTCAAGCTTGTCGGTGAAAATAGGTTGTTCGATATTAGCTCACTAGATGAATGGAGAACCCAAGCCTATAAAAATGCTAAATTGTTTAAAGAAAAAGTTAAAAGATGGCATGATAAGAGAATCCAAAGACGGGAATTCAAAGTAGGTGAATATGTTCAATTATACAATTCTTGTTTTAGGTTTTCTGCAGGAAAACTTCTTTCCAAATGGGAAGGGCCATATATCATCGAAGAAGTTTATCACTCTGGAGCTATTAAGATCAATAATGCCGAAGGCACTAATCCAAAGGTGGTTAATCGAGAAAGAACTAAGCACTATATTTCAAGTACACCTATTAATGTTGAAACTACCATTATTCAAACCATGACACCAGAGGAACACATAAAGAAACCTTCCAGAACCCTGAAAAGGAAGAAGTATGTGATACGGTAAGTAAACAGACTCCAAAAATTCCACAAAAATATTTTCTGTTAGTTTTGGAATATTAGAAAAAATAAAAAGAATAAGAAACAACCGGGAAGGTAGCCCAGGTGCCCACTAGGCACCATGGTGCGCCTGCCCATCCTGACGCGCCCTGGTGGGTAGTGGGCTCCTCGGGCACCTTCCTGACTCTGTTTTCTTATGGTATACTTGTTTCCCAAGATAAATTTTTTTTATATATACCCCTGAACGATTTGACCACTTCATCACGGAGATATCCCATGTTCTTGTTTTGTGCTGTTTTTCTGACCGATCTAGAACGTCATGGCTCCACCAAGCTCTTCCAAGGACAAGTTCTTTGAGAAGGTCATCAGCCCCTACCTATCGGAGGTGTTGAAGCACCCTCAAACCATTGAGATGCGTGAGGGGGTGCTCCACACCCGGGATGTTCAAGGACCCAAGAAGACAGGAAGCAGGGAGGCCAGGCTCGAGGCGGTGGAGTAGGAGATCTTCAAGTGCAAAGGGATGGTGGAGCGTGGACTCGGTGCCAAGCACTCCATGATCACGGAATTCACCCGTGATCACATGGTGGATGGCCGGTCTATGAAGGACATCGTCTTCACCTTCAACTAGCAGATCAACTTTCAGCAAAGCCAAATCTATGATCTTCAAAATCAAATTTTGGAATATGAAGCAAGGTTTAAAGGTATGAGTTTAGCTGCAAGTTTCAGGACTCAGGAGACTCGTGCATCCTCTTATGATGATGAACCCCTGCCGCGGAAGCCGGAAGACAAGCCTCCCCCACACCACCATCATCATCACCAAAGGACACTTGAGTACACGGGTATGGCACTCCCCTTGGCTTTCGCCAAGCTCGGGGGAGATACCCCGGTATTGTACCACCATCACATTTATTACCTTCACCAGTTTTTAGCTCGATCCTTAGTTATTTTGTGATTTAATTGAATAAAAATTCAGTATAATCTATTTTCGAGCACTAGTTTCGTGATCTATCTATCTGTGTAACCGAGTGAGAGTTATATAATAAATTTTAGTTTGAGTTTTTGCTTCTTTACTTTCTTGTTTCAATCAAAGTGTTGGAAATAATGAAAAAGGTCATATGCTAATCTTATGGAAAGTAATGACATCACATAAGGAAAAGTCTAAGTTGTAAAATTTATTGAAAGTTGACAAACATAGCATTGGTCAATGATGCAATTCATGAATGAATTAACAAGGTAAGAGAAAATTCACATGCAAATACACCATCTTGGACATCTTTTATGATTGTGATCCCCCATTAAATATTTTATGCCAAATTGTTGATGTTGGACAAGGAAGATAATGTAATGATTTATGTTTGCTCATATTCACATAGAAGTTATATTGTCATAGATCCTCCAACATGTGGTGCTTGCTCAATATCTTTGCTAGCCAAAAATCTGCACTAAGTAGAGATACTACTTGTGCATCCAAAACCCTTATACCCAAATTTATGTTTTGAGAGTCCACCATACCTACCTATGGATTGAGTAAGATCCTTCAAGTAAGTTTTCATCGGTGCAAAAGGGCAATAAAAATTTCTTCTTAATGTGTTTGATCTTTTAGTGTAAGGGAAAATAAGCATTGTACGAACTTGTGATGGCAAAGTAATAAAAGCGATAGACTGCAAAATAAAGGTTCCTATCATAAGGTGCAATATAACGTGTCGTTCTTTTGCATTAAGATATTGTGCGTGCAAACAAAAAAGACTCATGACAACCTATGCTTCCCTCTGCGAAGGGTCTACCTTTTACTTTTATGTATTTACTTTTTATGCAAGAGTCAAAGTGTTCTCCTCTATTCCCTTTTATTTTCTCTTTTTGCAAGAATCAGGTGGTGGCGAAAGATCTAGGCACATATATCCAGTTGGATATGAGTGATCATGAGTTATTGTTGTTGACATCACCCTTGAGGTGAATAAGTTGGGAGGCGAAACTATAAGCCCCTATCTTTCTGTGTGTCCGGCTGAAACTTTTTGCTCCATATATATGTGGTGAGTGTTAGCAATCATAGAAGACTAAATGATGGTTGAGTATGTGGACTTGCCAAAAGGATCCAATACGAGACCCTTCCAAAAAATATGATGAATTGTAATTGCAAAGTTGACTGAGAACATAGTTTGTTAGTTTTCAAGAAAGTTTATGCTTTATACTTCAATGTGGTGATTAATTGTTACTTGCTCATAAGAAGTTTTATGATAAAGTCTATTGCTGCTATAATAATAAGCATGATGCTACTATGTCTATATTTTGTTTTTATCGACACCTCTCTCTCTAAGCATGTGGACATGATTTTCGATATCGGCTTTCGCTTGAGGACAAGTGAGGTCTAAGCTAGGGGGAGTTGATACGTCCATTTTGCATCATGTTTTTCTACTATTATTTATAGTGTTTTTATGTGATATAATACTTTATGGAGTAATTCTAATGCCTTTTTCTCTCATAATATGCAAGGTTTACACAAAGAGGGAGAATACCGGCAGCTGGAATTCTAGACCTGAAAAAGCTATGTTAGAGATATCTATTCTGCACATCTCCAAATGAGCTGAAATTTTATGAAGAATTATCTTGGAATATGTAAAGATACTAGAGAAAAGAAATACCAGAGGGGGGCACCCAGGTAGCCAGTAGCCACCCCCTCCAGGCGCGCCCTGGTGGGTAGTGGGCTACCTGGCCCACCCCTGGTGCCCATCTTCTGGTATATAAGGTTTTTTAACCTAGAAAAAATAAGGAGATGACTTTCAGGACGGAGCGCCGCCGTCTCGAGGCAGAACTTGGGTAGGAGCACTTTTGCTCTCCGGCGGAGCAATTCTACCAAGGATACCTTGGGAGGGCCAGTCTTAATCAACATCTTCAACAGCACCATCTCATCTCAAAGCCCTAGTTCATCTCTTGTGTTCAATCCTTGTATCGGAACCTTAAATTGGTACCTGTGGGTGACTAGTAGTGTTGATTACATCTTGTAGTTGCACTATTAGGCACTACTAGGAAAAGGCCTGCTAGTGGCGCACCTGTTTTGCCTACTAATGGCGCACTACAGGTGCGTCACTAGCACCACGCCATTAGAATTTTTTACTAATGGCGCACCACAGGTGCACCATTAGTATCTGGTATACTAATGGCGCACCAGGCAGTGCGCCATTAGTATAGCCCATGGTGTGCCATTAGTATGCCTCCCAGGGGGCCATATTTACCCATGTGCTCTAGCTTACTAATGGCGCACTAGTTGACGGTGTGCCACTAGTGTGCTTTTTTCAGTGCACCACTAAAGTGCTGAGTGGTGCGCCACTAGTATGAATATTAGGGATTTTTTCTTTTTTGATATTTGCATAGGTTACAAAACATATTATTGGACAGAATATAGAGAGCACAACATATAAACAACAGATTTATCGAATACAATAGAAGATTAGTCTCTGAATACAATTCATCATATTAGTCTCCGAATTTAAAATACCAAACAGAGTTAGAACATTACAAGTATCGAAACCACGAGTAGCGAGTTTGTCTTCACATTACAAGTCGATATCGATCATCTAAACTACCATCACATAGAAGAGAGCTGCGGTCATCACGATGAGCATAATTGCGATGAAACTGGTCTTCATCCGGTTCATCCAACGCTCCCTCCTCTCTCCCGCTAGATAGCGCGCGTATCTAACTTATGCCTCCTCCCTAGTGGTGTACCCTTTGTAACTGTTATCGCTGAAATGGTGAACCTGTCTCCGACACTCCTCCCAGTCGTCGTAGACTCTGGGAACATTACCCTTGTACATGACATACGACGGCATCTCTATGCACTAGCCAAAAAAATGTTAGTAACAGTTCACAGACAATATATAAGCAATATATAAGTATCCAACAAAAGGATCGGAAGAGAAAAGTAACACATTAATAGGACGATTTATGGTCCTACTAATAAATAGCATCGATTACATATAAGTTGAATGACTTTCCAAACCAAAGAGACATACAAGTTCATTAAAGTTTAATATTACAACATGAGCCAATCGACATTTCAGGACTACATAGCATTACTACTTTCGACTCGACTCAAGGACCGGAGCATGGATTAAGCCGCCGTCTTTCGTGATGGTCATGAAATCGCGGGCATTGACAGCCTACATTTGTAGCGTTGTTTCTATCTCACTGTTGGATGGTTGAGATCTGAGGTAGAACTGCCCCGAGGTACGAAGGACATCTTGATGGATGATTTCCGCAAACTCCGACTGGATGCGAAAGAATTCTTGTCTGATGTCCGCGTCCTGGATTGCCGACAAGCGTGTGGCCCAATCTTTGAGATTATTTGGTAGCAGAAGGTGATTACGGTCCCGTACGATCGCCCGCATGTGATGGAGGGCGTAGTAGGCATCCTTCTGACCGCCAGGCGGCTGCTTGACGCAGGGGAACGTCCTATTGTGGGTGAACACGTGCTTGCCATACCTACGAACTGGCCTCTTGAAGGTGCCTCCAGATCTGGCATAGCCGGGGAGAGCATCATCAAGAACTTTCTTGATATTTGTGTAGTCTATCTTCGACTCACAGTCCGGGTCAAAATACGTGGCCATGGAATATTTTGGGCTTAAGAGGATGAGTGTGCAATGTGTGTCACTGCACAAAACACGGAATGTGTGTCACTCGCGACTTGCCGGTCCCCAACGCGACCCAAGATCTTGGCACGCATGTAGAAGGGGTCGACTATCACGATGTCCGGGGTCTTGTCTCTAATGATCCGCATCTCCATACTCAGCGAAAACAGCCGAACGAAGGTGTAGTGCAGCGGATGAAGGTTAAACATAGCGAAGATGTCATCAGACCACAGGACGATCGTACCCCCGATGGCGCTATCCACAATGCCCTTGCCCTCTGGCACCTTGGCCACGAAAACCGGGTATGCCACATCATTTTAGGAGAGACGTCGCTTCTTCAAAGAAAGAACATTGTCATGCAGACTCCGCATAGCACTGGTTGCAGCATTGAGCAGATTAGTCGGTAGCATCGCCCTACCCGCCACATGCACCCTCCTCGAGATATCCTTAGGTGAAGGTGGCCCGTCCTAAGCACAGATCGTACTCGGTGTCGGCTGGCTTGCACTGCCCTTGTTATTCTTTCTTTTACGTCCCTTCTTCTTCATCTGCTGTATCGAGTTCTGCTTAGAGACCGCCTTCTTGAGTGTGTTGGGGCTGATAATATTTTGCACCTCGGCTATCTGAGGCTCGGTGAAGGCGGCAGTTGGAGGCATCTCCTGAGAACTGAACGCCAGACGACGCCTGTTGCAATTGGGTTTCTCCATGATACCAGCTAGATCGTGGTCGACTTTTTCAGGGTTGGGTTCTTGGGAAGGAGGCCCGAAGAATTCGTCACCGTACCCATGTTCGGCAAAGTACTTATCAACGTTGATAAATGTACCGTCGTCATTGTCCTCATCGTCCGGATCTTGTGTCATATGCATGTCCGGATCCTGTGCGATAGGGATGTCCGGCATGTCTGGTGGCGTTGCGGCGGTCTTGCCACGGCACGACTAGCGGTGTTGTCTGTGGGGTGGTGTCCCCCGCCCCCAAACGAATCTGGCTCTTCGGCCAAAGCAGGGGCCAGCTTACACAGGCGCTGAGGGTCATCACATCATTTTCGTCGGCCCCAGCGGGTCGAATCGGAGGTAACAACTCGTCGCAGCCTGGCAGCACCTGAACCAGTTCAACCCTATACATGGTGGGTGGCATCGGATTACCGTGGAACACGGGGTTGCCCGGTTGAACGATCCTGCCCTTGGAGACATCGATCAACTCACCGCCCACGAAGTGCAGGAGAGTACATGGAACATCGGCGGTGCCCTGCGAAAACATGTAGGGCGTCAGGGATGCCCAGTAAAAGGCAAGGAGATGAAGTCATCGGCCGAGAGGCTTAGTTACCGTGATGGCGTCAAGCTTGGCTAATGTCGAGGCACCGCCAACGGCGGGCGTGCAACTGACGGAGGGGCCGCTTGCTGCCGAGGTGCCGGCCAGCGTACACCCGGGTGCATTAAGCTTCAACGCCCGTGCCGGCGCCGGAGACACGAATGCCGCCTCCGCCAGAGACACCAATGGCACTGCCTACGCGTTGTGCGAGTTGCTGGCCGTGAAGCTGGGAACCGGGGGCTGCCCCTGTTGGCCGCCCGCAATCCACATCGTTAGCCCCTGAATCAAGGTAGGCACAATGGTGGTGAGCATCGTTCCCAGTTGTTGTTGCACTTGCTGTTGGACAATCTCCGGAATCTGTGCCACTTGTGCCTTGAGTTCTTGAACCTCGCGCGACTGGCTTTCCAAGATGGTCTTTCTCTCCTTTCGCCCACCAGCGTTATAGTATGATGACCATTTTGTGGACAAGCCTTTGCCTGCCACACGACCAGCTGACGACGGCTTACTGAGCTTATCCTTGTTTTTCATTACGTTTAACGCCCTATTTAGAGTGATGTCCCAAGGGGAGCTGTGAGATGACCCCGCGCTACTACTTTCAGTCTCCTGCGGAAGGAATGTGAACCATTTAGAAATTTGGCTTCATTAATTAGAATGCAACCATATGGAGCTAATTACGCGGGGGTGTATTCCTTACCAGAACACGCTCAAGCGCCTTGGTCTTCGGATCCGTGGTAAGCCCCTTTGTTACCGGGTCCTCCTTGTACCGGGCCCTGACATAGTTCCTGGTCTGCTTGTCACGGTATTTCTCGAAGCGGGGCGGTAGGCCTTGCTCGGCACGCTCCGCGTCCACCTTGTCCCATATAGGCTCCGCCACTCTGTAACCGCCGGGACCGAGTTGGTGGACCCCTAAGTTCAACTCCCGCATTTCTTTCCCCCACTGACTTGATTCCGCGTTTGCGCTGCTCTCGTAATGGATCTTGAACTCCTTGTAGTCATCTTCGCTGATTGAAGGATTTTTCGCCTTGATCTTCTCATAACTATCACCTTTGTCAATCATTCTCTTCACCGCGCTTCTCCAAGTAGACAGGGCCGTGCTCATCCTCGTGAGGGCGGCACTGTTCACTTTATTCCCTAAGAGGCGTGTGTTTGCAAAGTCAGCGGGGAACTTGTGTCGTTTGTGCAGCTTTGTGAAGAGGAGGCTGCACAAATTCCCTCGGTCCTTATGCCTTAGGTTCTCGGTGTTGATCGAGACGGTGCTCCGCAGAATGCACCCGAGCTGAACCGAGTACCCCTTGACTATTTCTTTGGGCGCCATTGGATGCCCGTCGGAGTTCACTTCAGTAAATTCCTCCTTGACGGTGCCGAGCACGTTCGGGCGTCGGTCCTTCCGTTGCCTCTTCAGTTGGCTGTCATCTGTGCGTGCGCTGCCATCATCAGTGGTGGCATCCTCGGCGGCACCATCAGTGGTGTCATCCCCGACGCCACTAGGGGTTGTGTAGTCAGGATTGGTGTCTTCCGCGGCGTCCTCATAGCGCTGAGGTTCTTCCTCCATCTCCTGGGACAGCTCCCAGAATTGCTTGCCCGAACCGCCGACCTCATCGTTGTGGGCCATATTTCGCTCTAAATAGGAAAAAAATTGGTCGAAAAGTTGGTTATTGTCAAGGAACAAGATCATGGTCTCATCTTTTAGGGTTTGTCGACACCGAGGCATCCTAAAAGCTAAGCTTTTATCGTTTAGGGTTTATCGACGCCGAGGCACCCTAAAAGCCTAAGCTTTCATCATTTAGGTTTTTATCAACATCGAGGCACCCTAAAAGCCAAGGTTTTATAATGTAGGGTTTGTCGACGCTGAGGCACCCTAAATGCTAAGTTAAGTTTTCATCATTTAGGGTTTATCGATGCCGAGGCACCCTAGGTTGACTGATATATATGGGTATCTTCTAATAATATACCCTATCAAGAAAAGGGAAGGAGAATTCTAAGTTGTGCCTAATCACTTGGCTCTATTGCCACCTATGGTTTAATGCAGCAAGAATAAAGGGGCAGTTGATCCTACTTAATTAAGTACTAAGATACCCCGGCCCATGCATTAGTCGCAAGTACCCATATGTCCTATTTTTAGTAAAGTCATGCTAAAATTCACGGAAAATTTCAGCATGACCTTTGCTGAAAATAGGACATATGGAGTACCCGAATTTGCCGGAACGGAAGTTAATCGACATTCCGGCAAACTCAAGGGCCTCTCGAGGTACCTGCAAAATCATCACGACACGATGGTCGGAGACAAAACCCAGCAAACTAGCACCACAATGTGCTTCTACTTTCATATGGATGAAAAGGACACAAACCATATGGTCCTCTGCTTTCATATAGACAAAAATCAGCTCAACTTATGTGACCTTCTATTCCAGATCTAATAGGTCACCCAACAAAAAATCATCAATAGTTTGGCAAGTTTGTACCCTCAAGAATGAACATATAGCAATATCTGTTGTCCCCCCATAAAATACGGAAAACAAAATCAGCTCAACTTAGATGACAATGTATATACTTTATCACATTATATAGGTGTTGCAACAATGTATATACTTTATTTTAATACCACCTCTAACAGGGCCTAATCTCCCATATCAAAATACTGTACCCAGGAACATATATTTCGGGACAACAAACTAAACTGATAGCTGCTCTCAAACCGTACATCCAAACGACACAAATAAATACTCTAAAGAAACCTTAAAACTTTATATAAAACTTATGTAAAGGGGCCAACTCAAAATTCTGAGCCTAGCTAACTCATTTTTCAGATATAAGCTTGCTTGTTTTCCATTGTACCTAAAGAACTAGCTGATGCTGCTCCTCTGCCCGTGCTGCTGATGCTCCTCTTGCGCTGATCCAAATGACTGTGTTGTGCTGCTGCTGATTAGAACAATTTTGCTCCTCTACACTCTGAAGAAGGTACTCCGCCAGAGTACTATACCTGAAAATTAATGAAGTTGATTTAGTGTTAACTGAATCATGACAATACCAATAAAGGAGTAAATTTAGTTGTTAACTTAAAATTCATGGAGCACATTCATTTTAATACAAAAACTACTGCTGATCATTGTGAAAAAAAATCATGGATTGGTATTAACTGAAAATTAGTGAAAGAAACTGTTGCTGATCATGGATTACTATTATTTAAAAATAGAGCATCTGGCTTGTCTTATCATGTTCACTAAGTCCACAAAAATGAATCGGTTCAGTAAACTTGAAGTACTCAACACTGAACATGGTTCAGAGCTCACTACACTACACTACATCACGCAATGGTTCAGACCTCACTACACTAGAACAAGCTCACTACACTACACTACACATGCTTAAACTCTGAACATAAACAAACACCAGCAATGCCAGACCAAGACTTTGCTGGAAAATTCTAAGAAGTATTTATGAGTTTTAGCTGACCTGAGGAACTCTGCAAGAATGGCTAGGTACCCCTGATAAATGCAGTAAAACAAAAGGCAATGCAATTAGACATGTCTTGATGAAGCCATTTACAGCAGCATTCAACTGAACATACATGCAGTAAAACAGAAGGCAATGTAGTTACTTCCTATAGCTTCCTACTAGTTCAAATTCATGGCACTCACCCTTCTAGACAATATGTAAACTACCTCTGTTTCTAGGCAACAAGAGTTATCATCAGTTTAGTTTTTGGTCATGGTAACAAAGAAAACAGAGCTCGAGTGCTTGACAACACTACAACAAAAGTTATCATCAGTTTAGTTTAGTTTTCTTCATTCGCTTGTGTGTGTGTGCACCCACTGTCGGATCGTTCATGCTCTGAAACTGAAAACTAAATCTGGTAGTTTGAAAACTGAAAACAGAGCTATGCTGATGAACATGAACCAACTCCAAAAATAAGTTAGTTTGGAGCACCAGCCACCAGCGGAGCAAGCTCAGTCGAGAGGGATGGCCATGGAGTTGATCAGGTGGGATAAAGTTCCATCACATAGTAACAAGCTCAGGAGAGCGTAAGCAAGTCATTTTTTAACTGAAACCAAGTGTCTTAGTACAAACTACTGATCAACAGCACAAACCTAACAATCTAACAGGAGGAGATCGAAGCAGGGAGGGAGCGAGGGGACGGCGCCGTACCTCGCGGGATGGATCCGGCCGCGGCTTGAACTCAGTTGTGGATCAAGGCGAGGAGAAGGGAGGTGGGAGCTCTGGCGCCGGCGCCGCGAGACGGTCGGCGTGCCAGGTGAACAGTGGATTATTTTTTTCCTTGGCATCGTCGATCTGGACCTGGAAGAGGATGGATTAACCAAGGTAAGCGCAAAAATCGCTGCGTAGGGCAAGGGGCGAAGGCGCCGTCGGCTTCATACAAGGAGATCGAAGGCGAAGCACGTAGGGCAAGGGGTGGTCGTAGTCGTACACGTGAGCAGCGCGCCCGCGGTTATTCCTTTTTATGGGGAAGGCGCGAGCCGCCTCCTTTCCCATTAACTGCGATTCGACGCATGCATGCGGATGCTATCCCACGCATGCCTGCCAAGTCACGCGCGCGCACATGACCCCCATGTCGCGCATTCAACGCGGGTCATGGACAAGCGCAGTGGACGGAATAGTTACCGCCGTAAAAATCCTCCCCAACTACCCGAGCACCATTCTGGCCTGGCCCAACAACATGTTGCGCTTATGTATGGCCCAGGCCTGGGGGCTCCTGTCGGTGTACAAAAGTAGGGACTCTTCTTTTGACCCCTTTACTTGTGCACGGGCAGTCAGAGCCACCCGCCACGACCACGCATAACAGGGCAGGAAAGGGAAGCCGGAGAGAAGCCGAAGGCACAAGACAAACAAAGGATTGATAAGGACCAAGGCCACAAAAATCGGATGGACGAAGCAGGTTTCCCCGGCAAGGACCCTTGTCGGGGCAGCCTCAGCGGCCCCGGCAAGACCATTGTCGGGGCAGCTCGCCCACACCAGCTGAGCGAGCCACCTTTGAGCCCACCAACGCTAAACAAACGCATTGAGACAGGGCTCGGGAGGCACCTCCGTGGTGGCATGCAGATCTTTGTGAAGACAAAGAATAGTCAAGATCAAATGAGGATAGGAAGGCAACAGTCCTCGGCAAGGGTTCTTACCGAGGAAGCCCACGAGACCCCCGGCAAGGTCCTTGTCGGGGATGATGGTGTGCCGCGGCAAGACCCTTGCTGGGCCACCCAGCAAGGCCCTCGCCAAGCGCACCAGCAGGGCCACTGCCAGGCCCATGCCAGCCAAGTCTCAGCCGCCGTTCGCATGCAGCTGCCGACCCAACCAGCTGGGCAGGCACCTGCGTGGCAACATGCAACCCTTCGTGGAGGCTCCACCACTGCGCCACCTCAGCTGCCTGCCTGCCTACATGGCACTACATGCATCGCTGGCCAGGGCGCGTGTCAAAGCAAGGAGGAGCGGTGAATGGACGGGACGGGCCTCGCTCCCGTCCCCGATAAAGTGAAGGGAGACCTAAGCCTCACATTAAATGCACTTTGTCCTGTAATACCAGCGATAAGCGCACAACACTGTAGCACTGTCCACCTCTTGTGTGCCACTGTGGCAGCCCCTTTCGCCTATAAAAGGAGGCCCATGGCACACTGGAAAAGGATTCGTCTCTTTTGAACCCGGCAGCACCCAGAGCTAGTTCAAGAGCTCAAGAACACTAAATACATCCACCAAAGCAGGATCGTACGGTTTTACGCATCTTTGCGGCCTGAACCTGGGTAAATCCCCTTTGTGCTATCTACTAGTCCTGCTCTTCTCACGATCCCCACACCCCGCAACCGTAGTAGGGATTCCAGTGATCCCATAGGTGTCGTTTCCCACCGACATCTTTGGCGCGCCAAGTAGGGGGTACGCAATTCTGAGAATCGGGTCTAGTGGTAGGCCTAGCAGTTCACCATCGCCACAGCTCCTACGGAGAAGGTGGCCAAGAAGGCGCACTGCCCGTTGGCGCGAAGGACGTTGAGGCGGCGACGAGAGAGCTAACTCATGCTGAATTTTAAGTTTTTCTCCTTAGATATAAGGTTATTATCCTCGACGGTTCAGCCTATGTATGGAGAGCATGTACGCACAGGGGCCCTCCTGCGATCGGCAACGCCCTTGTTCTATTTCGAGTCCACTCAGCAGTTCGAGCGGCCACGTCGAGAGCGGCAGGGTAGCCTTTCGCCATAGGCAACGCTCTCGGTTCTGACTCGAGTCAATCTCGACAGATCGAGCGGCCGTGCCAAGGGCTGTAAGGTGCCTCGCCCGGCAACAAGCACACCCGGCAGGCTAATGAGGATCCGTCCTCAAAACTCCGCCCTAGTTTTACGTGCCGGCAAGCCTACCTGGTCGACGTGGGGTGGACATGCAAAGGAAAATCGAACAGGAAAATAACATGCATAATTTCAGGGGCACTGCAGAGTTACATTACACAAATTGCCGCCGCGGTTCTAACTAAAGATAGCATTTTCCTGGTCATGAACCCGCAGCAGCGACGGAGAACGGGGTGCCTAGTCCCGGCGCTGGTCCTCCAACCTCTTGATTTTGTCGATGCGGCTGAGGATGGGCTGGATACGCTCATTGAGTGCCGCGATGTCGGCATCCTATGGCAAGCTCTTTAGCACAGCTTCGAAGTCGAGGTCTGGGTGCCAGTGCGCAATCTTGGTGAGGACCCTGGTCATGGTCCGCCGGCAGAGTATCCGGGATTCTTCGGCCAGGGAGGCCGCCCGGTTGGAATGAAGCCGCCTCAGGGCACCGACGACCTTCTCAAAGTATATGGTCAGGTTGGCATTGTGGCTCAGGTTCGCCTCTGGGGTGTACCTCATCTCCGGCATCCCCATAATGGCTAGCTGATTGGCGGCTGAGTCTGCAACAACGGCAAGGCGTTCAAGCCAACGTTTCTCACCCGCCACGTGGTCCTCGAGGTTGGCGGTCTTGTTCATCCGTAGCTGCTTCTCTGCCTCCTGCTCCTTGGTCAGCATCCCCTCCCGGGTTCTAGCCTCCGACAGCATCTTCTCGAGATCTCCCAGCTTCAGCTTGAGGCCTTGGATGGAGTGGTTGGCTTTGGAAAGTTCTCCGGCCTGGCTGATGACCGCGCCCTGCGCCTCCGTCAGGGCGCCGTTAAGCGTGTCCCTCTCCTGGGCTAGCTCCAGAGCTTGCCCCTCCATCTCCTTCACCCTGCCGGCGTAGACTTGAGCCTAGGCATTGAGTGCTTCTTGATGCCTCTGCTCCAGCTCCTGGGTCCGCTGCACGACGAGCATGCCCACCTCTTCGTCCTTGCCGCGGAGCGTGGCGGCAAGCTTCTCCTCGCGCATGGCAAGGTCCTCTTCCTGGGTTTTCAGTGCGGCCTCATGCCGGGTCCGAGCGGCTTCGGCTTCGTCGGCCAATTTCTTCACCGTCTCCTGGGCCTTCTCGACGTCGGCCAACTTCAGGGTGACCTCCACATCACAGTTTGCCAGCTCGCCCTGGGCGGCCTTCGGCTTGTCCTGGGCCTGGCGGAACCAGTCTTGCACCTCGGGGACCCGCCCTCCAAAGTCCGCCTCCGCCTTTTCCACCACCACTGCCCTGGACTTGGCCTTGTCCAGACGGGTGTGGTGGAGCGCCTGAAGCTTACGAAACCTGGCACCCATGGCTTGGAGCAGCCGCTCCTCCTGGGAGCCGACGCCACCGACACCCGGCTCATCAACGACCTTGAGCCCGGCGGCGGCAAGCGCCTCCTTGTTGAACAGCTCTCCCTCAAAGGGTGCCCTGGTGCTCGACGCACCAAGGAGATGGACAAAGAGGTCATCGCTTACCCTCAGGTACCTGCCGGAGTTAGAGGCAGCGGAGGAGGAGGGCAGGTCGTCAAACGCCACCTCCTCGGTAGTGGCCTTGCCGGGTTCCCCGGCAGGCCCCTTGCCGGGCTCTTCGGCGGACCCCTTGGCGGCATCCTCAGCGGCGCCCCTGGCGCTCTCCTCGGCAGAAATCCTCTCCGCCTCCGCCACGGCATCCGCGGCGACGTCCTTGATCACGGTGTCGACGTCTTCTGAGCCTACCGAGGAGGGGTCTCGATGCCAAGAAGGAGACAGGGCGGAGCTAAAATCGAAAGCCAGTAAGGAAAAGAGGAAAGAAAGAACGCGAGCAGAAGTGGAGAGCGAGTGGCTTACCCGTGCCGGGCCGAGAGGCGGAAGTCCCTTCTCCACCGAGGTCTGGCATCGATGCGAAGCCACCAGCACCCGTGTTCTCCCCCTCCTCCTCCGTGCGCATGCCCTCGGTGCTTGGTGCCCTTGCCGGGGACGCCCCTCGGGGCGGCGTGGTCGACGGGGGCGGCACGATGGGAGAAGCCCTCTGCGGCTCCCCTTGGTGTTGCTCCCCTCCTACGTCCATGGCAGGGTCAGTACCAAAGCGTCGTGCATTACGCACGTTGACAAAAGATGGGTGATGGACTCACGCTGGGGCTGGGTTGGGGGATGTTGTCCGGGCTACTCAACACCACCAGTGGCGTACTAGAGGTGCCTGCCGGGGGCTGGCCACTCGCCGAAATCCTGGCCCTCTTTATCCTCTGGGCCAGCGTCTCCACATTCCTACAAGATGAAGGCAAGTGAGCAACGCCATCAGGGGAAGTGTAAGGAATGAGGGAGGAAAGCAGAAGCTTACTCTTCATTTTCTTCCTCCTCCTCCTCTGTTGCTTTCCTTTTTCTCTCCGGGCTGAGAGGCCCAAGGTCTCTCTCTGGGCTGAGGGGCTCGAAGTCAAAACGCAATCCCCGCGCCGATGTTTGCCGGCGAAGGGGGAGGCGATGGCATCCGGGCACGCTTGGACGATGAAGAAGCAGATGTCCTCTTCTTTGATGCCACGGCCTTCGTCGTTTTCTTCATTGCCACTGCCCTCGTCTGGCGCGCAGGCGCATCCAGGGCTTGCCGCAGCTGTGCGGCCCAGACGGGATGGACCGGCTCGCTGGAGGTGACCCGCCGCAGGACCCGCCCTTTTCTGGCGATAGGAGGATCGACAGTCTCGGTCTTCGCCCCCTCACCCTCCTCCGACAACGACTCGTCAGCGGCGTCTTCAATGAGGGGAGCCCCGGTGCCGGTGCCTCTGGCCTCCCCAGCGGCTGCTGCCCACCGGGCGAGCTCCCCCTCCTCCGCCTCCGCCGCGGCCTTGTCCACCACACCGCCGGTGCTGCCATCCTACTTGACGAGCTTTGCCTCCTCCTCGGCAAGCCTCGCCTCCTCCACCCTCACGGCGATATAGTCCAGCTCCGCTGGAGAGGTGTCCTGGATAAGCCGCGGCTCGGCGGTGACGTACACCTCACGCAAGGTGTCAAAGAACTCCTGCACCTTGAGCCCGTCCGGCTCAACCCATTTCGGCTCATGGCCATGCGCGTTGAAAAGCGGCATCATGGCAATGATCTCGGACTAGCGAGAGTTGTTGCTCAGAGGGACCACTCCTGCCGGTAGCTTGAAAACGGGCTCCCTGACGACCTTGCCGGCCTTCGCGGCGGCCCTGGCAGCCTTGCTGGAAAGCTCGACCTCGCCCTTGTCGTTAACCTCGAGATGGAAGATCCATTGGCAGAGATGGGCGTGCCTCAGCATCGTCAGGTTGTTGTCGAGGCCGGGGCGGAGCCTCATGATATCGGCGGCGTTCACAAAGAGCCAGGCCGGCCTCCCCTTGTCATGCAGAGGGGTAATCCGGCGGCGGATGAAGTCCGCCCCGATCATTTCGAGGGTGAGCCCGGCCTGGGTGAGCCGAAGAATCCTGGTGGTGGCGACCGTAAGCTTCGCGTCATCGGCGTGGACGTCGCCCCAATCACCCCCACGGACCGGCGGCTTCTGGTGAACCTCGCAGAATGCTGGCGGGTCCTCCTCCTCAATCCAGCACCACCGACCCCGCCATTCTTCCCACCTCTCCTTCGTGGTGCCGTCCGGGTACGCCCCCTTGGCCCTCGGGATCCAGGTGACGCAGCTATAGATGGCCCTCCTTTTTCGATCCGAGGGGAGAAGTAATGGCGGAAGAGCGTCGTGCTGGGGTGCACCCCGATGAAGCCCTCACAGAGATGTGCGAAGAGGGCCATGCACGCCACGGCATTCGGGGTGAAATCCAGGAGGCGTAAGCCATAGGTGTGCATGATATCCTCGAAGAAATCAGAAAAGGGGGGACAGAGCCCGCAGGAGAAATAGTCGACGAAGAAGGGGTACCGATTTGGGGAGGCCCCAGCGCTGGCAGGGACGACGTGCGTGGCTGGATGCCCCGTCTTCTCCCCCCCCCCGTCTTCACTCCCTACAGATCCTTAAACATCTCCCGGAGCTCGGACACGTCGACTGTCGAGGGGCAGTAGGCGAACTACGCCCGTCGCGCCACCAGCTTGCTCTCCGGCTGCTCCGACACCCCGGCGTCCTTCGCTGCTCCCTTGCTTTTGGTGGACTTAGGCGCCATGGCGGCTACGAGAAGCAAAAAAGCAAAGGATGGCGGAAGCACGGGGGCAATGGACGAAGGCAGAGAGGCTCGAGAAGAAGGGGGTGGCGGTTCTAAGATTGGAGAAAGGTGCAAGGGGAGGGGGGGAGCAGCACGCCCGCGGTTATTCCTTTTTATGGGGAAGGCGCGGGCCACCTCCTTTCCCATTAACTACGATTCGATGCATGCGTGCGGACGCTATCCCACGCATGCCTACCACGTCACGCTCGCGCACATGACCCCAACATCGCGCGTTCAACGCGGGTCGTGGAGAAGCGCAGTGGATGGAGCAGTTACCGCTGTAAAAATCTGCTCCAACTGCCCGCGCACCGTTCTGGGCCTGGCCCAACAACGTGTTGCGCTTATGTATGGCCTAGGAACGGGGGCTCCTGTCGGTGTACAAAAGTAGGGGCTCTGCTTTTGACCCCTTTACTTGTGCACGGCAGTCAGAGCCACCCGCCACGGCTACGCATAACAGGGCAGGAAAGGGAAGCCGGAGAGAAGCCGAAGGCACAAGACAAACAAAGCAACGACAAGGACCAAGGCCACAAAGATCGGATGGACGAAGCAGGTTTCCCCAGCAAGGACCCTTGGTGGGGCAGCCTCAGCGGCCCCGGCAAGACCCTTGCCGGGGCAGCTCACCCACACCAGCTGAGCGAGCCACATTTGAGCCCACCAACGCTAAACAAACGCATTGGGACAGGGCTCGGGAGGCACCTCCGTGGTGGCATGCAGATCTTAGTGAAGACAAAGAATAGTCAAGATCAAATGAGGATAGGAAGGCAACAGTCCTCGGCAAGGGTTCTTATCGAGGAAGCCCACGAGACCCCCGGCATGGTCCTTGTTGGGGATGACGGCGCGCCGTGGCAAGACCCTTGCCGGGCCACCCGGCAAGGCCCTCGCCAAGCGCGCGGGCAGGACCACTGCCAGGCCCACGCAAGCCAAGTCTCCGCCGCCGTTCGCATGCAGCTGTCGACCCAACCAGCTGGGCAGGCACCTGCGTGGCAACATGAAGCCCTTCGTGGAGGCTCCACCACCGTGCCGCCTCAGCCGCATGCCTGCCTACATGGCACTACATGCATCGCTGGTCAGGGCATGTGTCAAAGCAAGGAGGAGCAGCGACGGATGGGATGGGGCTCGCTCCTGTCCCCGATAAAGTGAAGGGACACCTAAGCCTCGCATTAAATGCACTTTGTCCTCTAATACCACCGATAAGCTCACAATGCCGTAGCACTTTCTGCCTCCTGTGCGCCACTGTGGAAGCCCCTTTCGCCTATAAAAGGAGGCCCATGGTGCACTGGAAAAGGATTCGGCTCTTTCGAACCTGGCAGCACCCAGAGCTAGTTCAAGAGCTCAAGAACACTAAATACATCCACCAAAGCAGGATCATAGGGTTTTACGCATCTTTGCGGCCCGAACGTTGATAAATCCCCTTTGTGCTGTCTACTAGTCCTGCTCTTCTCACGATCCCCACGCCCCGCAACCATAGTAGGGATTCGAGTGATCCCATAGGTGTCGTTTCCCACCGACACCATGAAATTGAAAAATATTCATGAGTTCAAAAAATATTAACAAATTCAATACTTTTTGTGAGTTAGAAATTCAATACGATAATAAACATAAATAAATATTCATGAGGACACTAGAACAGAAGAAATATCATTTCAATATGTCGAAATACAATCGAGAAATTAAGGCTACAATTTAAATACAATCGATCTTAGCTAGCTATCTGTTCACAATCTTCTTGCCCTTATTTTTTGTAAATGGAGTTCTTCTCTTGAACGGGCGTCCTTTAGGTAGGGTGGTCCTGCTTCTTCTTGTGGTGTATGTTGGTACTTCATCGTCGTCGTCATGTTCCATCTTCGGGTCGCCGTACTTATCAAAGTCTTGCTCATTGGCGACTCCATCCATTCCGATGATCTTCCTTTTGCCTCTCCTCACGACAACACGACTGGGCTTTGACGGGTCGGTAATGAAGAAGCATTGGTCCACTTGGGAAGCCAGTACCCATGGCTCATTTTTCACAGTGACGTTTGCGCCCGCGGTCTTGGATTTGGCTTCGGATATAACAATGGTGGTGAAATACCGGTCTTCTTTTATGACGCTCTTGGCCCATCTGACACAAAACATCGCAACCTTCTCTCTAGTATAGCTCAGCTCCCAGATCTCCTCGATCCTTCCATAGTATCTGTCCTTGTCGTTACTGGTGTAGGATTCCATCGTTACCCCGGAGTTCTAATAACCATCGCTCTTCATGTCATTTCCCTCGGTGTAGAATGTGTAGCCGTTTATATCGTATGCCTCATACATCATCAGGTTGTGCTCGGCGCCCTGTGACAAGGCGAATATGAGTTGTTCTTCCGCGGAAGAATCCTCATGTAAAGGGTACGACAGAAGCTTCTGCTTGAACCAACGCGTGAAACATGAGTTGTGCTCTTTGATTATATCTCCATCCATCCTCTGTTGGCCTCGGTCATTGTACATCTTCTCAATAAAGGTTTTGTGCTCTACCACCCAAGGATTGACCACGTCTATGTGTTGTAGCGCGGCTAGGTTTGCTCTTTCAAAGTCGGCGAGTCGACCCTCAAAGTCTACATGCATTTCACGGCGACCCTCACTGTGACCCCATCCAGCAAGCCTGCCGAGGTGCCTGTTGACGGGCAGACCAACGGGGTTCTCGATGCCTAGATAATTCATGCATTAGGAGATGCACTCTTCGGTCAGAAAGCCCATGGCTATGCTACCCTCTGGATGTGGCATGTTGCGAACGTATCCTTTGATGACACCATTCATCCTTTCAAACGGCATCATGCTGTGCAGGAACATCGGCCCAAGTTGGATGATATCCTCCATGATGGACCAGTAGATGCACCATAACATCGAAGAATGCGGGCGGGAAGTACATCTCAAGCTCGCATAGTATCACCACGATCTCTGAGTTGCCTCATGCCAACTGACTTCCGAGAGATGACCTCGAAAAAGTTGCATAGGCCAAATAGTGTTTCACGGAGGTGCGCGTCCATGATCCCACGGATTGCAACCGGAAGTATCTGCGTCAACAGCACGTGACAGTCGTGAGACTTCATCCCGCTGAACTTCTGCTTCGCTGAGTCTAGGTATCTGCTTATCTTCCCCGCATAACCGTAAGGCAGTTTTACTCCTACAAGGCAGGTGAAAAACTGATCGATGTCCTCCTGACTTAGAGTGAATGACGCGGGAGGGAAGTCATTTCCGGTCTTCTTGGCCTTTTTGCCTTTGTGACGACTTTCCATGTCTTGCTTCGCCTCATCATCATCATCATTAGCGTGAAGCTCCTCCCTAATGCCCATTGATTTCAAGTCTGCCCTTGCTTCCGGGCCATCTTTGGTCCTCTCTGGCATGTTGAGCAGGGTACCAAGCAGACTCTCGCACACATTCTTCGTGATATGCATGACATCAAGGCTGTGAGGCATTTAGTGGATCTTCCAGTACGGCAAGTCCCAAAAAACAGACCTTGTTTTCCATACCTTCAGCAGCGGCTCTGGCGCCTTTCGCTTCTTTCCCGGCTCTAGCGGCTTTTGCTTCTTTCCCAGCAGTGGGCAATCTTTCCAATTTTTCAACAGCTCGTCTATTTACTCGCCACTCCTTGTACGCGGGCGTCTTCGGGGTTCGGTTTCACCATCGAACAGATCCTTGTGTTTCCTCCATGAGTCATCATCGCGAAGCCACCTTCAATGTCCCATGAACATGGTTTTCAAAGACCCGGGATCTCTATCTAGCTGGCGATACGTTGTGTCATCCATGCACCTGACGCATCCAGAAAATCTGTGGACCACCTGCCCCGCGACATATCCATAATCGAGATAGTCCTGCACCGTCGTGAGTAGTGCGGCTCTCATAGGGAAATATTCTTTCTCTGTGGCATCCCACGTATTGGCTGGCGTTTTCCACAGCGTGTCTAGATCCTCTTTCAGCAGCCCCAGATACAGATTGATGTCGTTTCCTGGTTGTTTCGGCCCTTCAATTAGCATACTCATGTGAATGTACTTCCTCTTCATGCACAACCAGGGGGGAAGGTTGTACATCCACACAAACACAGGCCAGATGCTATGTGTGCTTCTCTGGCTGCCAAACGGATTGACTCCATCGGTGCTTGCGCCCAGCACGATGTTCCTTGGATCCTTCCCAAATTCTGGGTGTTCGAAGTTCAATGCTTTCCACTGGCTCCCATCCTTAGGGTGACTCAGCATCTTGTCTTTTTTATTTATCTCCAGATCATATGCGTCATCTTCTCGCTTCTTCTCCTCCCTATCCGTGTGCCAACGCATGAGCTTTGCTACCTTAGGGTCCGCGAAATACCGCTGCAGACGAGGAGTGATCGGAAAGTACCACACCACTTTTCGAGGAGCTTTCTTCCTCTTCTTGTATCGAGTGACGCTGCACACCGGACATATGGTAGACTCTGCGTGCTCGTCCAGATAAATGATGCAATTGTTCATGCACACATGGTATTTCACGTGCGGTAAATGCAGAGGACACACGATTTTCTTCGCCTCCTCGAAACTGGTCAGGCACTTGTTCCCCTTGGGAAGATGTTCGTGCCAGAATGACATGTTCTCATCGAAGCATGCGTCGGTCATTTTGTGTTTTACCTTCATCTCCAGAGCCGTGAGCGTTACTTTCAGGCGAGTATCCTCAGGCTTGCATCCTTCAAACAATGGAGTAACCGCGTCTATCTCTAGTTGATCCAGCTTGGCTTTCTCTCGGACGGCAGCTCTTGCGTTATCCGTCTGCTTGAGAAGCAGCTCTTGAATATGAGGGTCCTGCACCCAGCCCACCGATGGTCCATCATCGTCTGCTCCGGCATCTTCATCTTCATGATCATGCCCTTCGTTTGCTCCGGCATCTTCCTCATCATCATGTCTGGCATCTTCTACATGATGACTGTGTACTGCATCTACTTCGTGATCATGTCCTGGAGATTCTTCGTCTTCTCGCCCGCCCTCGCCACGGTTGTCTTGCTTCCCTTCCTCATTTCTTGCCCGGCCCCCATGGACGACTTCATAATCATCTTCATCACCTTGCCACCGATAGCCATCCATGAAACCACGCAAGAGCAGGTGGTCCCGCACCTGTACGGAATCCGGGTCCATAAGTCTCCTCAGCTTGCATCTTCGACACAGACATCTTATCTCTGTCTCATTCTTTTGAAGCATCTCAGCCTTCGTGGAGCTCAAAAACATATTCACGATGCCTTTGGTCATCGTGCGGACCATGGTCACCTGCGGGGTAGAGAAAAACGATATTTTAGAACTAAGAAAAAATTTGGCATGACTTTGCCTAGAAATAGGACCAAAAAGAATGCATAGTGTCAAAATTCTCATCGAAACGGAAATGAATCAACATATCACATTTCAAATATCGATACCTACAAACACAAACATATATGCAACACCACAAACATATGCAACACCACAAACATACATAGATCTAGCTAGGCCATAAAAAGTGCATGTGCACGTTGTTGGAGGGATAGAAAAAGTAGATCTACAACATAAAGAAAGCTTTCCCCTTACTTACCTACCAAAAAAAGGTAATTTAACCACTTAATTTGGATGAATCTATGGTGCCAATGAGGTGAGGAGGAGGAGGCAGCCGAGACAAGCTTGGAGGAGGAGGTGGAGAGAATGAAGTGGGGAAAGTGAGTGTGTAGGTGGTTGTCCAAAATATCTAGCTGGTCCCAGGTTACTAATGGCGCACCACCTACAAATGCGCCATTTGTAACCCTGGTTACTAATGGCGCACCAGCTGGCGGTGTGCCATTAGTAGTTTTGCAAAAAAAATAGTAGTGGTGCACTGGGTGGCTGGTGCGCCATTACTAGTTAAAACTAGTAATGGCGCACTGTGCCCTAGTGCGCCATTAGTATTTTTGGAAAAAAATTGTTACTAGTGGCACACCATGAGTGTGGTGCGCCATTAGTGTCTATCACACTAATGGCGCACCAACACATGGTGCGCCACTGCTATATAGTAGTGGCGTCCCACATGTCTGGTGCGCCATTAGTGTCCATATCATCTATAGCCCTTTTCCTAGTAGTCTTGATGCTCGCCGGTTTATTTGGTGGAATACTTTATGTTCAGATCCATTATGATATTTATTACTCCTCTGATCTTGAGCATGCATATGTTGTGTGAGTAGTTACTTTTCTTCTTGAGGACATGGGAGTAGTCTCGTCATAAGTAATCATGTTAATTTGATATTCATTTACTATTTGGATGATATGTATGTTGTGATTCCCTTAGTGGTGTTATGTGAACGTGGACTACATGACACTTCACCATATTTAATGGAATGCATTGTGGAGTAGTTATTAGATGATGGGTTGCTAGAGTGACAGAAACTTGAACCCTAGTTTATGCGCTATTTCGTAAAGGGCTGATTTGGATCCATATGTTTAATGTTGTGATTAGATTTTATATTAATTCTTCATTCACAGTTGCAGATGCTTGTGAGAGGGGTTAATCATAAGTGGGAGGCTTGTTCAAGTAAGAACAACACCCAAGCATCGGTCCACCCACATATCAAATTATCAAAGTAGCGAACACGAATAAAACCAACATGATCAAAGTGACTGGATAAAATTCCCGTGTGTCCTCAAGAATGCTTTGCTTACTGTAAGAGATTGTTTTGGCTTGTCCTTTTCTACAAAAAGGATTGGGCTACCTTGTTGCACCTATTGTTACTATTGTTGTGCTTGCAGACATTACCTTGCTGAAAACCACTTGTCATTTCCTTCTGCTCCTCGTTGGGTTCGACACTCTTACTTTTCGAAAGGACTACGATTTATCCCCTATATTTGTTGGTCATCAATTCATCACCTTCTCAAACAAGAACCAGTCCTAAGAGCACTATTGTCATTCTCATGCATTGTGTATAGTTAATGTTGTGTGCATCATGACTGGATCTCTTCTACCATGAACTGCAATGTTTAGTCACTGCTTGAACTTTGGAGGTACTCTACATTTACGTTTTGCAGTCTCAGAAAGGGCTAGCGAGATACCATTATTATCATATTATATCATGATTGTTTTGACAAAGTGTTGGCATTTGAAATATTTTATTATTGCTCGCTAGTTGATTATGCCATTGATATGAATGAATATAATTTCTAAGAGTTATCATTTGCATGGTTAGTTATAATCTTTGCTGAAAACCTGGGTATTATTTAAGCATATATATAAACACAAGAACAATAGAGTTTGTAGAAGTTTTTTCTTTATCTCTTTTAGTTTGTCAACTAAACTGCTCGTGGACAAGCAATGAGTTAAATTTGGGGAGTTGATACGTCTCCATCGTATCTGCTTTTCCAAACACTTTTGCCCTTGTTTTAGACTCTAATTTGCATTATTTTAATGAAAAAACCCGAACTGACATTGTTTTCAGCAGAACTACCATGGTGTTATTTTTGTGCAGAAATAAAAGTTCTTAGAATTGGGGAAAACTTTTGGAGACTTTTTTATCGAATAAATAAATAATATTGGAGCCAAGACCCATTGTAGGGGGGCCACCTTGTGCCCGAGAGGCACCAGGACACGCTTACTGATACGTCTCCAATGTATCTAGAATTTATGAAGTATTCATGCCATGTTTATTGTAGTTATGTATGATTTCGGTGCAGTTTTATATGCCCTTTATATGGTTTTTATGGACTAACATATTGGCCTAGTGCCCAGTGCCAATTGTTGTTTTCTGCTTGTTTTTGGTTTTTCAGAAAACCATATCAAATGAAGTCAAATGCAATGAAACTTTGGGACGATTTTTTCTGGAACGAAAGAGACCCCCGAAGCTTCGTGGGCGGGCTAGAAGAGCCACGAGGTGGCCCATACCCATCAGGGCGGACGCTGGGGCCAAAGTTGTGGGTGGTGGGCACCTCGTGGCCCATCTTCATGTGATTCCAACTCAAAAAATTCTTACAAATACAGAAACCCCTAGAAATAACCAAAGAACTTTGACTCCGCAGCCGCAAGCCTCTGTACCTCCATGATCCAATCTAGAGCCCTTTTTCGACACTTTGACGGAGGGGGAAATCATCACCGGAGGCCATCTTTATCATCCCGGCGGTCTCCATGATAAGGAGGGAGTAGTTCACCCTCAGGGACAAGGGGTTGTACTAGTAGCTATGTGTTTGATCTCTCTCTCTCTCTCTCTCTCTCTCTCTCTCTCTCTTTTTCTCGTCTTCTTGATTTGCCAAGATATTTATGTACCACGAGCTTTGTTAATATAGTTGGATCATATGGTGTTTCCCCCCTCTCTATGTTGCTATGATGAATTGAGTTTTTACAGTTAGGTTTCACTTTTGTCAGATTGAATACTTTGTTGGATTTGAGAACACTTGATGTATGGCTTGCATAAGAATACCCGTGGTGACAATGGGGTATGATATTCATTCACTTGATGTATGTTTTGGCACTCAACTCATGGATTACCAAGGTGACATTGGGGTAATCTATGCATAGGGGTTGATGCACATTTTCGTCGTATTTTCTCCAATAGAAATCTTGGGCCCTCTTTGAAGTTCTTTGTGTTGGATTGAATATTATGAATCTGAAGTTGTTTGATGCATATTGTATAATCAACTCACGAATACTTGTGATGACATTGGAGTATCTAGGTGACATTAGAGTTGGTTGATGTGTATCATATGGTGTTATTTTAGTACAAACTCTTGGGCTGTTTGTGACACTTATAGGAATACCTTGATAGATCAATCGGAAAGTATAACTTTGAGGTGGTTTAGTACCCTACAAACAATTCCGCCTTATGTTCTCCGCTAGATAAGAACTTTGGAGTGATTCTTTATCGCACGTTGAGGGATTGTCATATGATGTAATTATGTGAGCACCATTGAGAGATTACACAAGTGAAAGTATGAACCCTAGGCCTTATTTTCAAGCATTGCAATACCATTTGTGCTCACTTTTGTTACTTGCTACATTGCTGTTTTTTATTGTTCCTATTACAAAAATCAATATCTATAATCATTACTACACTCGTATCATCATCTCTTCGCCAAACTAGTGCACCTATACAATTTACCATTGTATTCTGTGTGTTGGGGATATAAGAGACTCTTTGTTATTTGGTTGCAGAGTTGTTTGAGAGAGACCATCTTCATCCTACGCCTCCCATGGATTGATAAATCTTAGGTCATCCCTTGAGGGAAATTTGCTGTTGTCCTACAAAACTCTGCGGTTGGAGGCGCAACACGAGTCTACATGAACAAGTTGTGTAGTAGACATCAAGCTCTTTTCTGGCGCCATTTCCGGGGAGGTGAGTGCTTGAAAGTATATCTTTAGATCTTGCAATTGAATCTTTTAGCTTCTTGTATTATCAGTAGTTTGGTTTATAAAAGAAAACTAAAAAATGGAATTGAGATTGCCTCATATTATTCATCTTTCTCATCTCTTTGTTGAAATTGATGGACCGGAAAATTGTGCTCAATTGATAGAAGAAGAATTCAATACAATGTTTGGCATAAATCCTTAAATGGTAATCATTGTTGTAATGTTGCTAGTATGAATTCTAGGAATATCCATGATGGTAATGATATGCAAATCCCTAAGCTTGGGAATGCTATGTTTAATGAAGATGATATTTTTAGTCCCCCAAGTTTTGATGAGAAAATTTGTTATGATGAAAGCATGCGTCCAATTTATGATGATTATATTGGTAAAAGTGGGTTTGGAAGAGTGTCAACTCTAGGTACTAATGATCCCACTATTTGGAGGGTGTTGAATCTTATTGTAATAATAATGAAAATGGATTTAGAGAGGTCATAACTGTATTTAATGATGAATGCACTATTTTGGAAGATATATATATATATATATATAATATCAAGCTTCCTCTCTATGTGTTGACAATTTTGAAGTTATACTTGTTTCGCCTTCCTATGCTTGTTGATTCTTGCTCCCATAAATTGTTTGCACACAAATGCATAGGAAGTGGGTCAGGCTTAAATGTGCTAGTCATGTGCTTCATGATGCTCCCATTAAGTTTCAAATCTTTACTTTTATGTGACCATCATTAAAATCATCATGCCTAGCTAAAAAGGCATTAAATAAAAGCGTGTGTTGGGAGACAACCCCACACTTTTACCTAATGTTTTTGTGTGTTCACATGATTAAGCTATTGTAGTAATCATGTTTTACAACTTTCGTTTCAATAAAGTGCCAAGTAAAACCTTTGGGATAGTGTGGATGATAGTCGGCTTGATTATGTGCAAAAATAGAAACTTTTTCTTCCAGTAATAGAGCTATTTAAATTCATTCGAACGTGCTAAAATTCTGAAATTTTTACGAATGATTTATATACAAATTGCCTGCGTTGTCCTAATTTTTTAGAATTTCTGGAGTAACAAAAGTATGGTCATTGTTCAGATCATTACAAACTGTTGTGTTTTTGACAGATTCTGTTTTTCAATGCATAGTTTTCTTGTTTTACTATTTCCGTAGATTATATTAAGTGATATAAATTGTGGAAATGATAAGGTACAATAGGCATTGTGTGAGAACAATTCTGAATCTTGTCTTGACAGCACCAAAATGAATGATTTGGTTTATCATACTAATCTATCTCACAAAGTTCCATTAAGTTTTGTGTGATTAAATTTTTCAAGTTATCGGTGAGACATCGATTTCAGGAGAATAAGGAGTGACAAGACCGTAAGCTTGGAGATGCCCAAGGCACCCCAATGTAATATTTCATGGAAGATCCAAGCAACTACGCTTGGGGATGCCTCGAAAGGCATCCCCTCTTTTGTCTCCAACATTATAGGTAACCTTACTTGGGGCTGTAATTTTATTCGTCACATGATATGTGTTTTGCTTGGAGTGTCATTTTCTTTCATTTGTACTAGCAAAACAAACCCGTGTGTTGCAACGGGAGGAAAATAACACACACCCCTAACACGATAATCATGACCTAAGATCTCAATAGGTCCACATTCTTTATTTCAACACGACATTAGTGCCCACACAACCACAACGCATTTGAATGTGTCTATCCTAATGCATCTCACTCTCGGCATAAGATAAGAAATTCGCTTTCTTTGCCCCTGTTAGGTTTTGTCGTAGCGCGCATGTGTGGTTATAGATGATTTCTTTTGTCTCCAATCTAGTTTTGTTGAGTTATTCATTTTCTATCTAGATCTGCAGCATTACGAAATAAAGACTGATTGTGCACTATTTATCAAAGTTGCACTGAAAACAATATTTTAAAGATTTTTAACAGGTAAAATAACATAATATTCAGATTCTACACATTTTTAATCAAATTTCATATATAACATATTAAAATCGGAGTTACGGTTTAAAAGATATGACTATTTTTTGAAAACATATGATATGGACTGCGGGTTGAATTTAAAAAACTGCAGGGGGCTTTTCGCATAACACGAAACATTTTGTGTGGGTCACTTAAAACAGTACCGCAGGTTAATTTGCAAAAAATATAGGGGGTTCTATGAAACAAAACGTTAATTGTCAGAACGGCACGACGGATGACCAGAAGCATTCCATGCTTTATTAGTAAGTAGAGATTTGCTTGCTGATATTTAGAATAATGTTTAGCATCTTTTGCTTGAGTAAAAATGTCAAGTATAGCCTTTACCTTGCTTTTTTGAAGTCTATATGTTGTTATTTGAAAACAGAAAGTTTGCGATTAATGTCTCAATTCTTCTGGAAAGTCAGAACCTGATAAAATCTTGAAATTTTTACATAGTAAGCTATGATAAATTTTCTACATTGTGGTAAATTTTTAGTAGTTTTGGAGTTAAAAAAGTATGAATCTTCTTGCATCCTTTACAGACTGTCCTGTTTTGATAGATCGTTGTTATGTTTGCATATGTTATCTTATTTAATGATTCTATTTGAGGATAGGAGTATTAAATATGCAGAGGCGTTTAGTATGCAATGTTAAATAATAATTTTAGTGATTTTCTACAGTAGGGAATGACAAGGTTTTGCATTTATTTATACTAACTTATCTCATGAGTTCTTGTTGAGTTTCGTGTGGATGAAGTTTCTAAGATTTGGGGAAACCATGATACAAAAGGAATTAAGGGGACACAAAATCTCAAGCTTGGGGATGCCCAAGGCATCCCAAGATATATTTCAAGAAGTCTCAAGCATTTAAGCTTGGGGTTGCCATGATAGGCATCCCACCTTTCTTCATCAATAATTATCGGTTAGCCTTGGTTGAGCCTGAGTTTTTGCTTCTTCACATGATGTGTGCTATTCTTGGAATGCCATTTTATTTTGCTTGTTGTTTTAATAAAATACTTAAATCTGAAAGTTTTTAAATGATATAGAGTCCTCACATAGCTACCCATTTACTGAACTACTCGCTTGATCTTCACTTATACCTCTTTGGAATAGTTTGTCATTTACTCTTGTGCTTTACTTATATCCTATGAGTAAATTTTTGAAGTTGAATATCATCATGAAGTTGAAATTATATGTTCATATCATGCGTGGTCGTAGCTTCACATTGGGTTTAGAAAGTGAAATCTTTTGAAATTGACAATCACAATATTGGTCATACAAACAATTCATGAATGATTAGTATAAAGAAGAGAACTTTCACATGCAAATATATTATCTTGAACATCTTCTATGATTGTGAATACCCATTAATTATTTTCAAACTTGAGCAAATTAGTTGAAGTTCGACAAGGAAGACAACGTAATGAGTTATGGTTGTGTATATTTGCATAGAAGTTATATTGTTATGGATCCTCCAACATGTGGTGTTTGCTTAGGATCTTTTGCTAGCCAAAAATTCATACTAAGCAGAGATACTACTTGTGAATCCAAAAATACTTAAACCCAGTTTCTTGCCATGAGTGTCCACCATATTTGCATATGGATTGAATAAGATCCTTCAAGTAAGTTGTCATCGGTGCAAAAAGCAATAAAAATTGCTCCTCAAATATAAGTGATGTTTTATTGCAAGGGAAAATAAGCGTTGTACGAACTTGTGATGGTAAAGAAATAAAAGCGACGGACTGCATAATAAAGGTTGCTATCATAAGGTGAATTATAATGTGACGTTCCTTTGCATTAAGAGCTCGCACATCCAAAAATAAAAAGCGCATGACAACCTTTGCTTCCCTCTAAGGGCCTATCCTTTACATTTCAGTATTTACTTGTATGCAAGAGTCACTAGTATGCATTCCCATTTCAACCTCAATTATTCAATTGTTGGTAAGCATCATGTCGTGGGGAAAGATCTAGGCACATATGGCCAGTCAAATTTATCTGATCATGAATTATTATTGTTGACAACTATCTCTATGATAAATGAGTTGGAAGGCAAAACATTATTCCCCTATCTTTCTCTGTGTTTGATGGATGCCTTTTGTTCTAAAAGTATGCTTTGAGTATTAGCAATCATAGAAGACTATATGATAATTGAGTATGTGGAGGTCTTACTTAGACTTTGTTGAATAAGTTGAATTGCAATTGTTTGGTGACTAAGAAAATAGGTTGTTACGTTTCAAGAGAATGCATTGTTTGAACCATAACATGTGAATGGGTTGCTAATTTATCACGATGGGTTAAATAAAGAGTTTCTATTATCATTGATCGAACTTATGCACTACGATAGCATTCACACTTCATAAATTATTTATTTTATCATTTACCTACTTGAGGACGAGTAGGAATTAAGCTTGGGGATGTTTATATGTCTCCAATGTATCTATAATTTATGAAGTATTCATGCCATGTTTTTTATAGTTCTGTATGATTTTGGTGCACTTTCAAATGGCTTTTATATGGTTTTATGGACTAACATATTGACCTAGTGCCTAGTGCTAGTTGTTGTTTTCTGCTTGTCATAGAATATCCATATCAAATGAAGTCCAAATGCAGTGAAACTTTTGGATGATTTTTTTGGAACAAAAAAGACCCCGAAGCTTCGTGGGAGGGCCAGAAGAGCCACGAGGTGGCCACTACCCATCCGGGTGCACCAGGGGCCAAAGTGGTGGGCCGGTGAGTAGTGGGCACCTCGTGGCCCATCTTCGTGTGATTCTAACGCCAAAAATTCTTATAAAAACAGAAACCTGCAGAAATAACCCTAGAACTTCCACTCCGCCACCGCAAGCCTCTGTACCTCCACGATCCAATCTAGAGCCATTTTCCTACACTTTGCCGGAGTGGAAAATCATCACCGAAGGCCATCTTCATCATCCTGGTGGTCTCCATTATGAGGAGGGAGTAGTTCACCCTCGGGGCTGAGGGTTTGTACTAGTAGTTATGTGATCTCTCTCTCTCTCTCTCTCTCTCTCGTGTTCTTGATTTGGCATGATCTTGATGTACCATGAGCTTTGTTAATATAGTTGGATCAGATGGTGTTTTTCCCCTCTCTATCTTGTTGTGATGAATTGACTTTTTACATTTGAGGTTTCACTTTTATCGGATTGAATACTTTGTTGGATTTGAGAACAGGTGATGTATGTCTTGCATATGAATACCCGTGGTGACAATGGGGTATTATATTGATTCACTTGATGTATGTTTTGGCACTCAACTCTCTGATTCCTAGGTGACATTGGAGTAATCTATGCATAGGGGTTGATGCACGTTATCATCCTATTTACTCGAGTAGAAATCTTGGGGCACTCTTTGAAGGTCTTTGTGTTGGATTGAATATTATGAATCTAAAGTTGTTTGATGCATATCATGTAATCAACTCACGGATACTTGTGGTGACATTGGAGTATCTAGGTGACATTAGAGTTGGTTGATGTGCATCATATGGTATTATTAAAGTATGAACTCTTGGGCTGTTTGTGACACTTATAGGAATAGCTCGATAGATCGATGAGAAAGGATAACTTTGAAGTGGTTTAGTACCCTACATACAATTATTCTTATGTTCTCCGCTAGATAAGAACTTTGGAGTGATTCTTTATAGCACGTTGAGGGATTGCCATGTGATCTAATTATGTTAGCACTGTTGAGAGATTGCACTAGTGAAAGTATGAACCTGTCACGCCCAATATGCGAACCTATCCTAAAGGAACTCGAAGGTCCCACCAAGGATAGACCCGCTTATTGAAACGCTTTTGCAAGGTGGATATCATTACATTGTACCATTACATAATAGTTGGGGATACATACAAGAGGTATACAATGCCACACGGATACAACAACATCATACATAAGAGCATCATCCGACTACGGATGAAACACAAATAGAAACTCAAACGACATCCACCCTGCTAGCCCAGGCTGCCGACCTGGAACCTATCCCCTGATCGAAGAAGAAGCAGAAGAAGAACTCCAAAACAAGTAAACATCGCTCTCGCGTCAAGATCATCGCATAACCTATACCTGCAATTGTTGTTGTAGTAATCTGTGAGCCACGAGGACTCAGCAATCCCATTACCATGGGTATCGAGACTAGCAAAGCTTAATGGGTAAGGAAGGTGTAAAGTGGTGAGGTTGCAGCAGCGACTAAGCATATATATGGTGGCTAACATACGTAAATAAGAGCGAGAAGAGAAGCAAATGAAACAGTCGTGAAGCTAGCAATGATAAAGAAATGATCCTAAACTTCTACTTATGTCAAACATAACCCAAAACCGTGTTCACTTCCCAGACTCCGCCGAAAAGAGACCATCACGGCTACACACGCGGTTGATGCATTTTAATTAAGTCAAGTGTCAAGTTCTCTACAACCGGATATTAACAAATTCCCATCTGCCACATAACCGCGGGCATGGCTCTTGAAAGTTTATACCCTGCAGGGGTGTCCCGACTTAGCCCATCACAAGCTCTCACGGTCAACGAAGGATATTCCTTCTCCCAGGAAGACCCGGTCAGTCTCGGAATCTCGGTTACAAGACATTTCGACAATGGTAAAACAAGACGAGCAAAGCCGCCCGGTGTGCCGACAAATCCCGGTAGGAGTTGCACGTACCTCGTTCTCAGGGCACACCGGATAAGTCAAGCTATGAGTAAAATTAGCCCTCAAGTTTCCCCGAGGTGGCCCTGCAGGTTGCTC
>NC_057804.1:314859499-314862356 GCF_018294505.1 Triticum aestivum | reverse complement strand
GGGGGGGGGGGTTAAATAAAGATGACCCTCGGGCTCTAGAAACCCAAGGGAAAAAGGCTTAGGTAGGCAAATGGTAAAACCAAGGTTGGGCCTTGCTGGAGGAGTTTTATTCAAAGCGACCTGTCAAGGGGGTCCCATAAATCACCCAACCACATAAGGAACGCAAAATCAAGGAACATAACACCGGTATGACAAAAACTAAGGCGGCAAGAGTGGAACAAAACACCTGGCGTAAGGCCGAGCCTTCCACCCTTTACCAAGTATATAGTTGCACTAATTAAATAAGAGATATTGTGATATCCCAACATAATCCTGTCCCTCATGGAGCAATCTTCAACTTCACCTGCAACTAACAACGCTATAAGAGGGGCTGAGCAAAAGCGATCACATAGCCAAGCAACGGTTTTCTAGGAAGGTTGTAAAGGTTAGAGGCTGACATGGCAATATGGGAGGCTTGATGAACAAGAGATAGCTAGCGCGGCAAAGCGATAGTACGAAGCAACTAGCATAGCAATGATAGTAGTGAGATCCAGGGTGACGGTCATCTTTCCTGAAATCCCACTAGGAAGAAGAACGAGTCCATGAAGAAGATGAAGCCACGAAGACGAACCAAGCGTAGACGAACGAATCCTCACGATCGCAACGAAACAAGAACTAACGAGAAGAAGCACAACCGGAAAGAAGCAAACAACAAGGTAAATACACAACACATAAACATAGCATGATGCTCAACCAAGTATTATGCATGACAAAGGCTATATGATGCTACTTATGGCAAGAGATGAAGCATACAAGAATAACACATCAAGGCAAGTTTAAATGTGGCCGGAAACAACATATAACTAATCTGGTAAGTCCTCATATGCAAATTTCGAAATTGGTCCAGATCTGAATAAACCTTATGTTTAAGTTGTTAAACAACAAGTTAAGACACACCAAGATGATCTACACGATATTCTAGTCAAGTTACATATAAAGTTCAATTAGTTCGGAGCTACGACCTAGAAGATATGAGCAAAACAAGTTAAACATGGCATTGATGCAAAATGCATTCAAACATCAAGCAACACTCTCAAAACATGGATGCAACATGATAAGATGAAACTACATGCAAGTCTAAGAAAGTTTCATATAAAGCACACTCAAAACGGAGCAACGGTTCAACACATACACATGAAACAAGTAGAAAGGACAAGCTGTCCAAAACAGCAACTAGGCATCTTACAAGCATCATGAAAATATGCTACAGCACCCCAATATGAAAACAAAAGGCATGGGCTTCGTGTACAAGTAAAGCACAACAAAACATGAACACTGAGCTATCTCCCGAAATCACTAGAACATGCTCAAAAAGACATGGCAATATTGCAAATAATAACAGTTTCACAGACTTGGCAGAAATCACTGGACATGGCAGAAATAACATCATGTTGCAATGTTTAGAGCTATCCAATATCATGCTATAGGAACTTATCATGCCAAACAAAGGCATGGCATGCTATTACTAAAACCAAAGAACAAAACACTCTTACAGAACTTATTCCAAAGATCAACAGAATAGATGGTAGCATCCATGCAAACATGGCAAATGATATGACAGATTCAGACTGAAAATAACAACACATGGCAGGAACAACGATAAGTAGGCATGTTGGTGAGCTTGTAAACCTAACCACAGAGCACTACATGGCATAACAAGGTGACTAACAGTAAGAAGACACATTTTTGGAGCTAAAAATGGCAATAGCATGGTCATAGGGTGCATGGATCACTAGCAAAACTCATGGCAAAACTGAACTTAATGTTAACAGGCTGACAACAACATTATTTAGTAACTTTGGAGCATGATAACCACAATCTACATCAGGCTAAAAATGCAAACAAGGAGATGTATTGATAGAGAATAACATGTGAAACAAAACATCTTTAGTGAACATCTCAAGATTATGGATAGAATGACTTGTAGCAGCAGGTTTACATAGCATCATGATATAGCAGTTTTAGTCTAGCAAAACAGTAACAACAAGTACCCTACTTCACGAGCTTGATGAGCTCACTACAAGACAAACAAAAATACATGGGTTGCACCACTGTAAAGGTGGCATGAATATGCTCCTAACTCATGTAGACATCAAGCTCATTGGATGCACACACAAAATGCAACGAAAAAAAATAGCAAGTTCTGTTAACAGACAACAGTTAACATCATATAGCACTCTTGCAATGATGATTAGGGCATCAAGATGGATTCGAACAAGCATGGCACAGTGGAATGAAACGAAGAGCAGGAAGTTACGCTAGGTCAAACAAGTGCACATGAGATGAAAATTCTGGGACAGTGAAAAAAACACCTCTCGGGGGTGGACACGTCCGGGCCCAAACGGACATGTCCGGCGGCTGGGGTCCACGCGGTAGTGACTCGGGGACGTGCAGCGGGACGGAGCGGTTCGGGATGGCGCAGGCGCCATTTGGCTCGCGGGATCTGTGGATCCGAGGGGGGATCCGGGACGAGGCCGTCCCGGCGGAGGGTTTCGACGGCGAGCCGGCGGTGAGACGGCGGGGGTGGCCTAGGCGAGCCGGCAGCAGCGAGATCCAAGCGGGAGGCGGAGGATCCGGCCGCAAGGAAGCACCAGCAAGGGGCGACGGCCTCCATGGGGGCGCGAACGGCGACCGGAGACGGGGTGGCGGAGCTCCGGCGAGCTCCATGGCGGCGGGTACCTGCGGGGGAGAGAGAGAGTGAGGCAGGGCTAGGAGAGAGAGGGAGAGAGATGGCGCGGCAGCGGGTCTCATCTCGGCGGCGGAAACGAGGAGGCGTGCGGCGGCGAGGTCCGGCGACCCAGGCGGCGGAGAGGGGCTC
>NC_057804.1:314851830-314859072 GCF_018294505.1 Triticum aestivum | reverse complement strand
GGGGAGCCGGGCGGTGCGCTCGGGCACGGGGCTCGGGCGGTCGGGCCCTGGGCGGCCCGGGGCAGGCTCCCCGTGGGCCTGCAGGGCCGCAGCGGCAGGAGCGGGCAGGGAGGCCGCGCGACGCGTTGGGGTTGGTCGAGGGCGTCGGTTGCGGCGTCGCTGGCGAATCGGGCGCCGACAAGTGGCAGAGAAGGGGCGGCCGGCACGGAAAACAATGGGGAGACGGCTGGGAGGTCAGGGGAAGGCTAGGGGTGTTAGGTTTAGGCCAAATATGGCAAGGGGGAGGTGTTATATAGGGTAGGGGCTAGGTTTTGGGGGGTTTTGGAGCGTTTTGGAGCCTCCGATCGCGATTCGATGGTTCCGGTCGGAGGGGGGTTTAGTGGGCTAGAAAGAGTGGGTGGGGGTTGTGGAGAGAGGCCTTGGGCTGAGAAGAGAGAAGAGAAGGGCAGCCCAATGGCAGTTTCGGAGACCGAAACGTCCGACGATTAAACCGGCAACAGTGCCGCTACGGATGAGAGTTGGGCTATCAAACGGACTCCGAATGCAACGAAATTTGGCAGGCAGTCTGTCTGTACTATAATAAGACCGCACGCCAACCTTCAACCCATTCCGAGAACATTTTTTATGCCACTTATAAAATAATATTTCGGAGGTGCCGCGGACGCGTGCGAGTGTGGTTGGGCTAGGAACGGACAACGGAGAGAACCGGGGAAACCCGAACGGACGCAAGTTTTGAAAACATGCAGATGAAATGCAGATGATGACATCGCAAAATGCAACACACAAGCAAATGACATGGCAACAACGACAAATAGCTGGAAGACACCTGGCGCATCGGATCCGGGGCGTTACAACTCTCCTCCACTAACAAGAGATCTCATCCCAAGATCTTAGGAACGAGACGGAAGAGAAAGAGGAAGAGGTGAAGTAAGACCAAAAGAAATAAGAATAACAAAGTCGAGAGAACTCGGGTAGAAAAGAGGAATGACGAGTATGACAAGAATCAAAAGCTCATGGAAACAAGATAGACTCTGAAAGCACTCCGGTTACAACAAGATAGAAAAGGAATAAGAATGAAAGAATTCCGGCAGCACTTCGGCTGTAGATAGAAGGAATAGAACATGAACTTCACAAGATGGGATGACCCTGGACAAGATGAACAACGCAATGCCTCCGGAAGAATTGAAAGAATGGAATAAAAAGAACTTAGAAGGAAGGCTTGAACGGAGTTGTTGAGAAAATCAACAATGAAAGAATAAGCTTGTTGTGGACTTATCAAAAACAACTCAGAACTTGAGGTGAAATTATCCCATACCAATGTCTGGAAGAACGAAGAAATGCAAAACTCCACTTTAGGAGAAAACGGAGAATTATTTGCACTTTGAGACGCGAGAAGAAAAGACACTTGAACTCCTCCAACAAGAATCTTGATGAACTCTTGAAGAATGAATTAAATCATGAAGAACCACCATGAAGAACTCCGGTGACAAAAGGATGATGAGATAGAATGAAGGAAGAAAGAATAAGATGAGCCTTGCGGTGATTTAGATGGAGGTTCCGACGAAATGGTCGAGTAATTTTGAGCTCCGGAAAAGAAAAGATGAAAACACTTGGAACTAGAATTTATTCATCGAGCACAAACTCCGAAGAAAAAGGGATTACTTGACGATGATGAACTAAGAGTAAGAATTACATTATGCTTATCCTCATCAAATTTAATTGATGACAACCGGATTTGGCATGCAACTTATTCCCCTTGAAAAGGATTGAGGAGTATATGGCGCCACCTTTAGGAAGGTCTTCAGTGAACCACCGTTAGGATTGGAAAGAATGAATGGATTAAAATGATAATCAAGGAAAAAGAATCTTGAACGAACCATCGTAAGAATTCGAAAATGACTGATGAAAGAGAATGCATCACCGGGAAGAATTAGAAGAACCAATATGCTAGAGGGGATTTAGATGCAAAAGAACAAAGAGATCATGAGCTGATTAAAGATGTCACGCCCAATATGCGACCCTATCCAAAAGGAACTCGAAGGTCCCACCAAGGATAGACCCGCTTATTGAAACGCTTTTGCAAGGTGGATATCATTACATCAGCATTACATAATAGATGGGGATACATACAAAAGGCATACAATGCCACACGAATACAACATCATCCTACATAAGATCACCATCCGACTATGGATGAAACACAAACAGAAACTCAAACGACATCCACCCTGCTAGCCCAGGCTGCCGACCTGGAACCTATCCCCTGATCGAAGAAGCAGAAGAAGATCTCAATGCAAACGAGCATCGCTCTCGCGTCATGATCATCACATAACCTGTACCTGCAACTGTTGTTGTAGTAATCTGTGAGCCACGAGGACTCAGCAATCCCATTAACATGGGTATCAAGACTAGCAAAGCTTAAAGGGAAAGGAAGGGGTAAAGTGGTGAGGCTGCAGCAGCAACTAAGCATATATGGTGGCTAACATACGCAAATAAGAGCGACAAGAGAGCAAATGGAACTGTTGTGAAGCTAGCAATGATCAAGAAGTGATCCTAAACTCCTACTTACGTCAAACATAACCCAAAACCGTGTTCACTTCCCGGACTCCGCCAAGAAGAGACCATCACGGCTACACACGCGGTTGATGCGTTTTAATTCGGATCTGGTGTCAAGTTATCTACAACCGGACATTAACAAATTCCCATCTGCCACATAACCGCGGGCACGGCTTTCGAAAGTTTATACCATGCAGGGGTGTCCCAACTTATCCCATGATAAGCTCTCGCGATCAACGAAGGATATACCTTCTCCCAGGAAGACCCGATCAGACGCGGAATCCCGGTTTACAAGACATTTCGATAATGGTAAAACAAGACCAGCAAAGTCGCCCGATGTGCCGACAAATCCCGATAGGAGCTGCACATATCTCATTCTCAGGGCACACCGGATGAACACTACGTACAACTAAAACAAGCCCTCAAGTTGCCCCGAGGTGGCGCTGCAAGTGGCTCTAGTTTGGACCAAAACTCGAAGGAGCACTGGCCCGGGGGGGTTAAAATAAAGATGACCCTCGGGCTCCGGAAACCCAACGGAAAAAGGGCTAGGTGAGGCAAATGGTAAAACCAAGGTTGGGCCTTGTTGGAGGAGTTTTATTCAAAGCGAACTATCAAGGGGGTCCCATAAATCACACAACCGCGTAAGGAACGCAAAATCCGGGAACATAACACCGGTATGACGGAAACTAGGGCGGCAAGAGTGGAACAAAACACCAGGCATAAGGCCGAATCTTCCACCCTTTACCAAGTATATAGATGCATTAATTAAATAAGAGATATTGTGATATCCCAACATTATCCTGTCCACCATGGAGCAATCTTCAACTTCACCTGCAACTAACAACGCTATAAGAGGGGCTGAGCAAAAGTGGTAACATAGCCAAGCAACGGTTTGCTAGGAAGGGTGAAATCGGTTAGAGGCTGACATGGCAATTTAGGGGGCTTGAAGAGCAAATGATAGGTAGCGCAGCAAAGAGATAGAACGAAGCAACTAGCATAGCAATGATAGTAGTGAGATCCAAGGTGATGGTCATCTTGCCTGAAATCCCGCAAGGAAGGAGAACGAGTCCATGAGGAAGACGAACGGACGTAGTCGAACAAATCCTCACAATCTCAACATTACTAGAACTAAGAAGCAACACCGGAAAGAGACAAACAACATGGTAAACAACCATCACATAAACATGGCATGATGCACAAACAAGTATGATGCATGTCCGGTTTAAAGAGCATGGCATGGCAAAGTGCAACGGACAACACTACAAATTAAGTGGAGCTCAATATGCAATGAGTTGCATATTGACAAAACACCACTTGGACATATTTAGTTTAATCTCGTTTAAGCTACCAAACAATATTAAATGTTGTTAAACATAGCAAGAGGTGAGGCATAATAAAACTACCTATCTAAGCAAGTTTAAATGAGGCCGAAACCACAAAACAACAATTCCGAAAAACCCCATGTGCATAAAATGAATTTGGTACTGTTTTGCCCTAAACCATATTTTAGAGTTGGTAAACATGCAAAGTAATATCACCAGGATAAACTATGCATTTTCCACCCCATTTACATATAAAGTTTATTTAGAACCGAGCTACGGTTATTTAGTTATGAAATAAATCATTTTAACATGCTATTATGCAAAACAAATGCAAACAGCAATTTAAACATCTTAAACATGGATGAAAGAGGCATAATGTGAAACTAGATAAAATTCTAAGCATTTTACATGTATAAATTATTTACATATGATGCACGGTTAATGAGTTATTAAATGCATGAAGTCTAGGGGTTTTTCTGTAAAACAGTAAATCACTGGATAAATGACAAAATCGCAGCAGCAGGAAAAAAATACTATATGGGCCGAATCTGGAGCTACAGGAACTTTGGAGGCTCACCCTGGGCTGAGGCCCAGTCGGATGGAGAGATGAGGCCGGCGGGAGGGCTGCTGGGCCTGGCGACGCGGTCAACGCGAGTGCTGCTCATGCGCTCGTTCTCCTGCTCGATGCAGCGAGCTGCGGGCGGCGCTTGTAGCAGAGCTCCGACGAGCGGGCGAAGGGGCGGCGAGGCGAGGGACTTGGGGCATGGAGCAGCGACGGCAGGGCTGGAGCGGACATGCGGATCCGGCCCTAGGGAGCCGATCTGACCACAGGTGAGGCGCTGTTCAGGGTGCCGCCCTCGGGCCCGTGAAGCAGGGGAAGAAGACAGCGACAATGGCAAACTTGGCGGGTCGACGAGGACCAGGCGGAGGCGGACTGATCCAAGGCGGGGGAGGCGCGGGGATGGCGGACCCGGCGACGACGAAGATCTCTCCGGCGAGGCAGGGACTTGGCGCGGGCTCGACGTCCTCGCGTGCTCGCACGCCAGAAGCAGGGGACATCACCGGTGTCAGGACCCCGACTCGATGTCACATCGATCTAGCCGGTAACACCTCATATCACTTTGCGGCCTCACGCACGGTATCCCCACGGGTGTCGCCTTACCTTTGTCCGGGACTGTTTGCGCCTTTTGGCTCACGTATATGATAGTGTCGCTAGCATCCATATGATAAGGAGCCCGGGCTGACATGACTAGTCGTAAACCCAAAGTGGCACAGACTTACAGGGACAGGCATCCATGACCCAGCTTCGAACGTGTCGGTCATCAGCAAGTGGGTCCGGGCTGTAGCACTGGGCTAGCAGGACTCCGGTAAACCGGGCTGTAGCGGGCTAACAGGACTCCGGTACTCAAAGCGTGACATTTCCCCGAAGGGACAGACACAGGAACGAAGAAGGACACATGCCGGCCAGCCTAAGTGTTCCGGAGCAGTAGCAAGCTACCATGGCTCGGTGGAAACACTAGGAGACATTTCCCGGTAAGAGAGGCTACTAAAGATAAACAACTAGATAGTCAGATCCCACACATACCAAGCATTTCAGTATCATACACACAATATGCTCGATATGTGCAATACAACATGGCATCACAAAATGACTCTACGACTCAAGTAGTTATTCAATAGGCTCCGGGGAGCGAGATATTACAAACATGGGTCTCATGACCCAACAATCAGAGCATACAAGTCAAAGCACAAGCGGAAACTATCATGTCTGAGTACAGACATCTATAAATGAAAAAGGCTGAGAAGCCTGACTATCTACCAAATCCTGCCGAGGCACAAGATCGTAGCTGAGGTAACAAGCTAAACGTCGAAGACCACGCGGAAATACTAGTGAGACTGAAGTCTCTCTGCAAAAACATAAAATAGGCAAACGTGAGTACAAATGTACCCAGCAAGACTTACATCAGAACTAACTACATATGCATCATTATCAACAAAGGGGTGGTGGGGTTTTAACTGCAGCAAGCCAGCTTTGACTCGGTGGCTATCCTAAACTACGACTGCAATGTAACTCTTTTGAGGTGGCGCACACGAGTCCACATATTCACCATATCAATACACCACTATGGAATCGCTCCCGTCTCCCTACGAGAACGCCATCCATAGCACCCACGCTTATCTTGCGTATTTTAGAGTATCCACTTTCACTTGTCTATGAACTGATATAAGCAACCCAGAAGTCCTTTTCCGCGGACACGGCTATTCGAATAGATGATGTTAACCCTGCAGGGGTGTACTTCTTCATACATGTTTCCACCACTTAGCGTCTGCACACGACATGTGCTCGGCAGACTTCAAGCGAAAGCCGACGTGGGTGTAGACCACGACCTACCTAAACACTCAAGTCTCTAGTCCAGGTTTATCGCCTATTCGGGTTCCATCCATGAGGAGATCCGGCCGGAGTTTCGCTCACAGCCCCAAACGATGTGAACAGGGTTCCGTGACACCAAACGGGCGCCCAGTTTACCCGGCCACGTGCCTACCGCATCACAGCCCACCCCTACGGTCAGCGCTGTCCACGGCCTCCAGCATACTACAAACACCAGAAACTACTTGCAACTCCTGGACAGAGGACAAGGGTGAATAAGAAGTTGAGCGGGGTCATATTTCAGGGCCCAATGTATGGTAGTAGCTGAATCATGGATCACAAACACAGAACTCAGTTCCTGAGGACGGCTTCAATGAGACAACCCACCATGTACTCCTACATGGCCTCTCACCGCTACCTTTACCAAATCGTGTTCACACACTTAGCTCACACACAGTAGGACATGTTCACACGCCTCTGATTCATCCCCGATGAATCAGACCTGACTCAACTCTAAGCAGTAGCAGGCATGACAAACAAGCATGAATGAGTAGGCACAACAGGGCTCAAACAACTCCTACTCATGCTAGTGGGTTTCATCTATTTACTGTGGCAATGACAGGTCATGCAAAGGATAAAGGGGTTCAACTACCGCAGCATGTAACAGTTGAATCGGTGTTGTCCTAATGCAGTAAAAGAGAGCAGGAGCGAGAGGGTAGGATTGTATCGGAATGAACAAGGGGGTTTTGCTTGCCTGGCACTTCTGAAGATAATATAGCTCTTCATCGGTGTCATCGATCACATCGTCGGTACACGTCTATCGAGAGGGGACAAATACCGGCAACACAGAAAGGAACACAATCAATGCAATGCACAATATGATGCATGCTATGACATGGCAATATGAATGTGTTTTGGGCTAATGCACCTAAAACCAGATTAAATGAAGTTGGTTTGAATCCAAGATTCAAATTCAAACTCCATATGTGGTTATTT
>NC_057804.1:314832428-314850295 GCF_018294505.1 Triticum aestivum | reverse complement strand
CGGACGGGTCCAGGGCGACGAGAGGAAGCAGGAGGTGGCCAGGGGGAAGCAGGAGGTGGCCGAGGCAGCGTCGGCGAGCGCCACGCCTCGCCTCTGCTCGTCCTCCTGGCAGAGGAGGAAGAGGACAAAGGAGGAGGAGGTGGGCTGGGCCGGCTGGGGAGCTGGGCCGGCTCTGGTGGGCTGCACGGTGAGGCCAGGTAAGTTCTGTTCTTTTTATTTTTTTCTGTTCTGTTTGTTTTATTTAATATCTTTTGCCACTGTTTTGAATTTTAAACAAATTCAAACAATGCCAAAAACTCCTCTGAATAATTTTATTTGGCTAGATGGACTTTTCCAAAAGCTCATAAAATATTTCAGGGGTATTTGAAATTATATTCTAATTATATGAATATAATTCAAATTCAAATAGCTAATGATTTAAATTCAAAGTCCCAAAAATAAATCCTTAAAAATGTTCAATATTTCGGTTGGGACCAGAACCCTTACCAAAATTATCAAACATTTAAGAAGAGCCTTTTGGAGCAATGAATGAGATTTCTAGGGTTTTTGCCCCTCTTTTATTTAGGGTTTTGAGGCTTCCAATATTCCTCAATTCAAGTTTCAAAAATATAGACATGATGCACACATGAAGTTAACCTAGAGCAATGCCTGAAGCTAGGGATGTGACAACCGGAGATGAGATCCAGGGCGGCCTACGGGAGTTGCAGGGGCGGTCTCTGGCTGGTTCCCGCCGGACCCGGCGGCGACGGGTGAGGGGATCCGCCGGGAACGGCGCGGGGCAGCGGGACCTGAGCAGCTTGCCGACGAGGGGGCTCCATGGCGGCCAGGTTCACCTGAGAGAGAGAGGTGAGAAATTTGAGACAGGAGAGAGAAGAGTGACAACCAGAAGGAGAAGGAGCACGTGGAAAAGGAGGCGGGACGGCCTGGTTGCTGCTGCTGCTTGGCGGCGGCGGGGACGAGGCAGAGGAGGGAAGAGGAGGCACGGCCTCGGGCGCTGGTTGGAGGAAATGGATCTGGGAGGATCCCAAGGGGAAGAGGACTGGTGGCGGCGGCTGGGAGGATGGAACAAGGCTCCTAATATTTAGGGTTTGGTCTAAAAATGGACAAGGGAGTCTATATATATAAGGAAGAGGGGGGTTTGGATCATCTGATCGAAATCAGACGGTCGAGATAAATAGGTTAGGTAGCCCAAATAAGAAAACGGAGATGTTTTATAGATGTTTGGGGATGATCCGGACCCATCGGTAACGACAGCCCGGGTCGGGTCCGGAAAAATTTCGGACACGGCAAGAAGGGTCGTGGTTGTGTAAAGAGACAAGGCGATCGTGTGCAAGAGTGTGGTTTGGCTCGGAACGGTCAGTGAAGATAATGGAGAGAAGCAGCAACTAAACATGGGTGCAAGTTTTCGAAAACAAATGCAGATGCAAAGTGCATGATGCGATGATGTATGCAACAAACAAAAATAAAACACACGACAACAACAAGATAACTGGAAGACTTCTGGAGCGTCAGTCTTGGGGCGTTACAACACTCCGCCACTAAGAGAGGATCTCGTCCCGAGATCTAGGATGGCACCGGAGGGAATAGGAAGAGGAAGAGAAGAGGTAAACTAAGTTGCTTCTTCGACAAACGAGTGAAACCATGAACCTTGAGATGTTGAGCAAAATGAAAGAAAGAAAACAACGAAGATGAGCAAAGTTGAAAACACTCCGTTAGAAAAGAGGAACAAGGGATACGACGAGAACCAAGAGGTTTAGTGATAAGATAGATATTGAAACCACTCCGGTTAAAACTAGATAGAGAAAGAATAAGATTGATATAATTTGGGCAGCACTCCGACTGAAAGAAGAAGGAAAACTTGATAAGATGAAAAGAACTTGAAGAGATGACACAACACTCCGGTTAAATAGATAAGCATGAAAAGAACATGATCTTGGTAAAACGAGGTGATGGGTGAAGAGGGCAGCATCACGATGACTCCGAAATGAAAGAATAGAAGCTAGATCATTGTAATAAAGGCAACGGAGAAGGAAATGATAACTCCTACCACAATTGAATTTGGAAAGCATCCTTGCAAGAAGGTTAGAACAAAGTTGTTGGAAGACCAACAATGAAAAGAATAAGTTTGTAGTGGGCTTATGGAAACATCTCAACATTATGAGGTGACAACTGACCACTAAAGGAAACAATTGCTTGTTTTAGATCGATGAAGAGATGAACACTTCTTCCACAAAGATGATAAAGAGATAACTTGGATCCTTGATAAGCACCACAAATAGCAACCTTCCCAATGGAAGGCTTTAGGTGAAATCTATACCAAGATAACTCCAGAGAAGAGATTGATGGATTTAAAATACGTCATTCTTGACAACATGTGAATCACGAAACATGAATGGAAATTGTCAAGAATGATATACCACCACCTCAAAAGATAAGGTAGAAAGAATTGCACTTCGAAATGCAAGAAGAAGAATACTTGAACTCCTCAAAACAAAACATGTGTTGAGCACCATGTTTAATTTTGAGTATAGCTTGGTGGATCATAACTTCGAGTGAAATCTTGAAGAACAATTGAAGAATGAAAAGAATCCTTGATGAACCACCATGTAGAGCCTCCATGAAGAACTCCAATAATAAAAGGATGATAGAAATAAAGAGAAGTTGAAAACACAAGGTGAAGCCTTGCGATGATTTAGATGGAGGTTCCGACAAAATGGCCGAGGAAATTTGAACTCCGGAAACGAAAAGATGATTAGCTTAGAACAGAGAGATTATTCATCATGAACAATATCCGAAAGAAAGGAATTAATCAACTTGATGAAAGAAGAATAAGAATTATGTTATGCTTAACCTCCATCAATTAAATTGATGAGAAGCAAAGGATTGCATACAACTTAATCGCATTGGAAAGGATTACCGGGAGATATAGCGCAAAATTGGGAAGGTCTTCATGAACCACCGTTAGGATTGGAAAGAACGAATGAATTAATACGATAACCAAAGAACAGAATCTTGAACGAACCACCATAAGAATTCGAAAATGATTGATGAAAGAGAATGAATCACCGGGAAGAATTAGAAGAACAAATATCCTCGAGGGGATTTAGATGCAAAAGAACAAAGAGATCATGAGCTGACTAAAGAAAACTTGAATGAAGCACCGGGATAATTGGATAACGGTAGCTGAAATGTGAGGACGAAGAATTCTTCTGGAACGATGGCCTCTGGTGAAACGAAACAGAAATCAACTCCTGAAATACTCCGGATAGGTGAGAAAAAAAAAAGAATATCTGACAAATGGAATAATTAGAGAGGATAATATGAAGCTAGATCCACGACTCTCCGAGAGAACGGGCAAAATTGAGAGGAAAAACTCTTCTTCGGTCTTCCAATGACGACGAGAAACACCACCAAAATTACTGAGATACTCTAGGAGAATGAAAAGCAGAGAGGTAGAGCCAACAATGAAAATGATTTGAAATTGATCTTGGAGAAGGCGTGTGACTGATGAAATCCATTCTTACGTCACACTTTGAAAAGAATTGAGAATAACTCCGGGGAAATTAGAAGAGTCAGGTAAGATCCTTGAAAAATACCTGTGGGTTAGGGCCCACTAAAAAAACACCGTTGAACGATTTAGAAGAGGGATTGCACCGGTAGAATTAAATGGCTCAAAAGAGATAACAACCTCGAGATATCTTGAACAGATTAGGAATGATAACATGAATCTTCCGACATATCTTCAACACTCCGGATATGAACTGGTAGAGGTGAATAAATAAGAGAGCCTTGGATAAGAAAATTCACATGAGAAGATATGTGAAAAAAAAGAAGAGATATGATCAACACCGAAACTTGAAATTAAACCACTAGAGAAGAAAAGAGACGAAGAATAATAAACTTGAAGCTCCGTTAGTATCTTCCTGAGAATCACCAGATAAGAACATTGACGGAAAAGAATGGAGAGACTTTACATCAATAAAACGATACTTGATTAAGAAATCTGAGTCCTTGAAGGAAAAGGGTGGGAGGGCGGGGAAAACAAAGACAACTTGGAATGGATGAAACAAACACCGATGAGAAAACTTAGAGTTGATCTTGCGGATGTTGAAAATGATCGGAACCACTTGAAGAGAAGCACGCCGGTTGAAAAAGAATTGACATGTCAATCTCAATGATCAAAAGGATTAGTATTCACATAGCAATATGAGAACACCGTTTGAAAGGTATGGAATCAACACTTGACTTCGAAGCAACTCGAATACCACAAATAAAACAAAACAAAGGATTTGGCTTGCAGAATAAGCCAGAACAAACATATGATAGATCCCATATCGTATCATGTGTCTGTTGGAAAGATATCCTACGAGCTACTTGAATTCCCACCTAAAAACTCCCGAAACTTTCTGGTTATGCAATCTGGTGTTGGGGATACAGGGGAAGCAATATATCTCACCCAAACTAACAATCCCTACATCCAGCTGTATCCATCCGTCAACACATAACCAAGAAACCTCCGGAAATCGTGTACCTCAACCTTCGAAAAGCATCTGTTATACAAGCTATGGCAATACTCCTGAACTCCCGCCCCAGTACTGGGTGGCGTCGAGGTTATCTCACCAACAACTGCATAAAAGAGATTTTCGATGTCGGCAAAACTCAGGTATTCCAGAACTACAACGATAAAATTGTGACGACAACAGCTCGGAGCTCAACTCCCCGGGTCACTAACACATAAAAGATAGGAGGCACCAAGAACAATGTTCTCGTCACAAAACCATTGGAACGATTCCAACATACCCGCGTGATCCTAATTTTTTTAGTGAAATTTGAGGAGAGGAAAGTCAAAACATCTACGTCAAGAGACCTCACCAGAGCGACGAAGGGGCTGAGGAGTAAAAAGAATCCTACTCTCCGATATATATAATCCTAAGACTCAAACTAGTTTTCTTCTAGACTCAACAACGGCCACCAATCAAGGGGGCTCCTATGGTCGGTCGAGGATCTGATTACCAACTTGTCACACCCAATATGCGACCCTATCCAAAAGGAACTCGAAGGTCCCACCAAGGATAGGCCCGCATATTGAAACGCTTTTGCAAGGTGGATATCATTACATCAACATTACATAATAGATGGGGATACATACAAAAGGCATACAATGCCACACGAATACAACATCATCTTACATAAGATCACCATCCGACTACGGATGAAACACAAACAGAAACTCAAACGACATCCACCCTGCTAGCCCAGGCTGCCGACCTGGAACCTATCCCCTGATCGAAGAAGCAGAAGAAGATCTCAACGCAAACAAGCATTGCTCTCGCGTCATGATCATCGCATAACCTGTACCTGCAAATGTTGTTGTAGTAATCTGTGAGCCACGAGGACTCAGCAATCCCATTACCATGGGTATCAAGATGTCACATCCCTAGCTTCTGGTGCTGCCTAGTGTTTGCATCTTGCTTGCATCATGTTTAACTTTCATGGAAATTTGAAATGGGGATGTTCAAACCCTAGCATCAAAAGGAATTCAAATAGGTTCAACCAAAATATTTTTCAATGATTTCAAAATGCCCTTTAAAAATGTTCATCATTTCTGGATCAAGGTGGGAGCATCTACCAAAGATGGTTTACATTTTTGCAGGACATATTTGGGCTTTGAATTAATTCAAACATATTTGAATTGGAGCTATTTAAATACTATATATATTTTAGGTGCTCCAAAAATTTTGGAAATTGTTATGGGTCACTGGAATAATTCAGACAGCACCCCTAATTATTTCCAGGATTTTATAAAATGGTTTAGTATTTTACTAAATCAAAACAAAACAGAATAAATAGAAAACAGAAACAATTTAAATTAGAAACAGAGAGAGAGAGTTACCTAGGCCGGCCTACCTGTTCTGGCACTGTAGCGGCCCAGCCCACCGAGGGCAGAGCCGTCTTCTTCCTCCTGCGAGTAGGCAGAGGGGAAGCGTGGCGCGCGCGCGTGCGTTCCCGGCCACCTCCTGCTTGCCGATGATCCCCTGGACGCGTGGAAGACTTTCCCGTGTCGTCCCGATCCCGCTGAACCCCTCGCTCACTCTCCCTCTTCCCTGACTCTCTCTCCCGCGCAGCCCGAGCGTAGCCGTCGCCGCCGTCTGCTGCCACCGCAGCCACTGCCTCCCTCACGATCTCTCCCCATGCCCTAGAGCTCCGCTACGACCTCTGCTTCATCTTCACCGAGCCATGCTTTACCGGAAGCTCTGCTCCGCCCTCATGTCGTCATCTTTGTCCTCGGATCGCCGGAGATCCCCGTCGTCGATCCGCCACCCCCAGAGCTTCCCCGACCTCGCCGTCACCTCTGTTGCCCCCGTCGTGAGCTTCTCTCTCTATCCCCCATGCTACCTCACTCCCGCGTGTCCTCTAGCCGCATCTTCTGTCAAGGCCTAAACCCACCGCCGCACAAGCTCGTCGCCGGTGATGCTCCAGTGACCATTTGGTCCCGGGCATGCGCCCATCATACTCACAGCACCACGTAGATGCCGTAGGTGCTAATCGTAGATCGCCACGGCCACCGCAACCGCGTCCCTGCATGCCCCCGAGCTCCTGCCGCCGCAAAGCTCATCGCCGGTGCCTCTGTAGGCCACCCCAGCTCCAGCCGCCTCCACCACTGGATGCGCCACTCCGCCAGCTCCCCGTAGATGCTCCCCGCGTGCCAAACCGGACCCCATAGCGAAATCCCGAGGCCCTCCGCCGCGTCTGACCTCGCCGGCGTCGAGTCGCCGGCGGGTTTGACCCCGCTGACCAGGGGTTTGACCTCCCTGGAGTCAACACGCGTGGGCCCCGCCCCTGACTAGATTAGTTTCGGACTAATTACCCATGCTGACACTGACAGTGGGCCCAGTGGCTGTTAATTTGATTAGTTAGATTTAATTAACCCTGTTAGTTACTTGTGTCACTGACGTGTGGACCCCGCTGGTCAGGTTTGACCTGGACCGGGTCAGTTGACCTGCTGACGTCATCATGATGTCATGCTGACGCAGTAAACTCTTTCTGGAATTAGTTTAATTCTAAAATAGCCAGGAAATTCCAGAAAATGTTATAACTTCTAAAAATAATATAAAATCAACCGTAACTCAGAATGAAATAAATTATATATGAAAAATGATCAGAAAAATCCAATCTATCCATCTATACCATTTTCATGCATGTTTGAACAACTTATGACTACTGTTTAGGACAATTCAATTAAATGGCATGTAATAAATCACATATGGAGTTTGAATTTGAATCTTTGATTCAAACCAACTTCATTTAATCTGGTTTTAGTTGCATCAGCTCAAATCATAAGCATATTGCCATGTCATGAGCATGCATCATATTGTGCATTGCATTGATTGTGTTTCCTTTTGTGTTGCCGGTATTTGTCCCCTCTCGTTAGACGTGATACCGACGACGAGATCGATGACACCGATGAAGAGCTATACTATCTTCAGAAGTGCCAGGCAAGCAAAACCCCCTTGTTCATTCTGATACAATCCCACTCTCTTGCTCCTGCTCTCTTTTACTGCATTAGGACAACAACGATTCATCTGTTACTTGCTATGGTAGCTGAACCCCTTTATCCTCTGCATGACCTGTCATTGCCACAGTAAATAGATGAAACCCACTAGCATGAGTAGGAGTTGTTCGAGCCCTGATGTGCCTACTCATTCATGCTTGTTTGTCATGCCTGCTATTGCTTAGAGTTGTGTCAGGTCTGATTCATCGGGGATGAATTGGAATGTGGTGAACATGTCCTACTGTTGAGAGCTAAGTGTGTGAACACAATTTGGTAAAGGTAGCGGTGAGAGGCCATGTAGGAGTACATGGTGGGTTGTCTCATTGCAGCCGTCCTCAGGAACTGAGTTCTGTGTTTGTGATCCATGAATAGCTACTACCACACAATGGGATCCTTAATTGACTCTCTCGACTTATTAATCAACATGATCTCTGTCCAGGAGTTGCAACTAGTTTCTGGTGTTTGCACATAGTGTTAGTAGTCTACCAAGTGGCACCCGGTACAGGTGGGCTTGGGACAGACTAGGCACCGTGGCACGGTGTACCAAGTGTAGATCCACCCGTCGAGGTGGGCTTGGGAACCCTGCACACATCGTTTGGGGCCGTGAGCGACACCCCGGCCAGATCTCCTTGCGGATGGAACCCGAATAGGCGATAAACCTGGACGAGAGACTTGTGTGGTTAGTCAGGTCGTGGCCGACAGCCTCGCTGGGCTTCCGCTTGAAGGTTGCCGAGTACATGTCGTGTAAACGGCGGTAAGTGGTGAGAGCGTGTGTGAAGAAGTACAGCCATGCAGGGTTAATATGATCTATTCGAATAGCCGTGTCCGCGGTAAAGGACTTCTGGGTTGCCTGTACAGTTCATAGACAAGTGAAAGTGGATACTCTAAAATACGCAAGATAAGCGTGAGTGCTATGGATGGCGTTCTCGTAGGGAGACGGGAGCGGATCCATAGTGGTGTATTGATATGGTGAATATGTGGACTCGTGTGCGCCACCTCAAAAGAGTTACTTGCAGTCGTAGTTCAGGATAGCCACCGAGTCAAAGCTGGCTTGCTGCAGTTAAACCCCACCACCCCTTTGTTGATAATGATGCATATGTAGTTAGTTCTGATGTAAGTCTTGCTGGGTACATTTGTACTCATGTTGCTTAATTTATGTTTTTGCAGAGAGACTTCAGTCTCTCTAGTAGTTCCACGTGAACTTCAACGTTTAGCTTGTTACCTCAGCTACGATCTTGTGCCCTCGGCAGGATCTGGTAGATAGACAGGCATCTCAGCCTTTTTCATTTGTAGATGTCTGTACTCAGACATGTTAAGCTTTCGCTTGTGCTTGACTTGTGTGCTCTGAATGCTGGGTCATGAGACCCATGTTTGTAATATTTCGCTCCTCGGAGCCTATTGAATAAATACTTTGAGTCGTAGAGTTATGTTGTGATGCCATGTTGTATTTGCACATATCGAGCATATTGTGTGTATGTTATTGAAATGCTTGGTATGTGTGGGATCTAACTATCTAGTTGTTTATCCTTGGTAACCTCTCTTACCGAGAAATGTCTCCTAGTGCTTCCACTGAGCCCTGGTAGCTTGCTACTGCTCCAGAACACTTAGGGATCGCCGGCATGTGTCCTTCTTCGTTCCTATTTCTGTCCCTTCGGGGAAATGTCACGTAGTGTCTACCGGAGTCCTGTTAGCCTGCTACAGCCCGGATTCTCCGGAGTCTTGCTAGCCCAGTTGCTACAACCCGGATTCACTCGCTGATGACCGACACATTTGTTGTTGGGTCATGTATGCCTGTCCCTGTAAGTTAGTGCCACTTTGGGTTCACGACTAGCCATGTCAGCCCGGGTTCTTGTCATATTGATGCTAGCGGCACTATCATATACGTGAGCCAAAAGGCGCAAACGGTCCCGGGCCAGGTAAGGTGGCACCCGTGGGAGTACCGTGCGTGAGGCCGCAAAGTGATATGATGTGTTACATGCTAGATTAGTGTGACTTAGGATCGGGGTCCTGACACAAGACTAGCAAAGCTTAAAGGGAAAGGAAGGGGTAAAGTGGTGAGGCTGCAGCAGCAACTAAGCATATATGGTGGCTAACATACGCAAATAAGAGCGAGAAGAGAGCAAATGGAATGGTCGTGAAGCTAGCAATGATCAAGAAGTGATCCTGAACTCCTACTTACGTCAAACATAACCCAAAACCGTGTTCACTTCCCAGACTCCGCCGAGAAGAGACCATCATGGCTACACACGCGGTTGATGCATTTTAATTCGGATCTGGTGTCAAGTTATCTACAACCGGACATTAACAAATTCCCATCTGCCACATAACCGCGGGCACGGCTTTCGAAAGTTTATACCCTGCAGGGGTGTCCCAACTTAGCCCATGATAAGCTCTCGCGATCAACGAAGGATATACCTTCTCTCAGGAAGACCCGATCAGACTCGGAATCCCGGTTTACAAGACATTTCAACAATGGTAAAACAAGACCAGCAAAGCCGCCCGATGTGCCGAAAAATCCCGATAGGAGATGCACATATCTCGTTCTCAGGGCACACCGGATGAACACTACGTACAACTAAAACCAGCCCTCAAGTTGCCCCGAGGTGGCGCTGCAAGTGGCTCTAGTTTGGACCAACACTCGAAGGAGCACTGGCCCGGGGGGGGGGGGGTTAAAATAAAGATGACCCTCGGGCTCCGGAAACCCAAGGGAAAAAGGGCTAGGTGAGGCAAATGGTAAAACCAAGGTTGGGCCTTGCTGGAGGAGTTTTATTCAAAGCAAACTATCAAGGGGGTCCCATAAATCACCCAACCGCGTAAGGAATGCAAAATACGGGAACATAACACCGGTATGACGGAAACTAGGGCGGCAAGAGTGGAACAAAACACCAGGCATAAGGCTGAGTCTTCCACCCTTTACCAAGTATATAGATGCATTAATTAAATAAGAGATATTGTGATATCCCAACATAATCATGTCCACCATGGAGCAATCTTCAACTTCACCTGCAACTAACAACGCTATAAGAGGGGCTGAGAAAAAGCGGTAACATAGCCAAGCAACGGTTTGCTAGGAAGGGTGAAATCGGTTAGAGGCTGACATGGCAATTTGGGAGGCTTGAAGAGCAAATGATAGGTAGCGCAGCAAAGCGATAGAACGAAGCAACTAGCATAGCAATGATAGTAGGGAGATCCAAGGTGACGATCATCTTGCCTGAAATCCCGCAAGGAAGGAGAACAAGTCCATGAAGAAGACGAACGGACGTAGTCGAACGAATCCTCACAGTCGTAACATTACCGGAACTAAGAAGCAACACCGGAAAGAAACAAACAACATGGTAAACAACTATCACATAAACATGGCATGATGCACAAACAAGTATGATGCATGTCCGGTTTAAAGAGCATGGCATGGCAAAGTGCAACGGACAACACTACAAATTAAGTGGAGCTCAATATGCAACGAGTTGCATATTGACAAAACACCACATGGACATATTTAGTTCAATCTCGTTTAAGCTACCAAACAATATTAAATGTTGTTAAACATGGCAAGAGGTGAGGCATAATAAAACTACCTATCTAAGCAAGTTTAAATGAGGTCGGAACCACAAAACAACAATTCCGAAAAATCCCCATGTGCATAAAATGAATTTGGTACTGTTCTGCCCTAAACCATATTTTAGAGTTTGTAAACATGCAAAGTAATATCACCAGGATAAACTATGCATTTTTCCACCCCATTTACATATAAAGTTTATTTAGAACCGAGCTACGGTTATTTAGTTATGAAATAAATCATTTTAACATGCTATTATGCAAAACAAATGCAAATAGCAATTTAAACATCTTAAACATGGATGAAAGAGGCATAATGTGAAACTAGATAAAATTCTAAGCATTTTACATGTATAAATTATTTACATATGATGCACGGTTAATGAGTTATTAAATGCATGAAGTCTAGGGGGTTTTCTATAAAACAGTAAATCACTGGATAAATGACAAAATTGCAGCAGCAGGAAAAAAATACTATATGGGCCGAATCTGGAGCTACAGGAACTTTGGAGGCTCACCCTGGGCTGAGGCCCAGTCGGATGGAGAGATGAGGCCAGCAGGGGGGCTGCTGGGCCTGGCGACGCGGTCAACGCGAGCGCTGCTCGTGCGCTCGTTCTCCTGTTCGATGCAGCGAGCTGCGCGCGGCGCCTGGAGCAGAGCTTCGACGAGCGGGCGAAGGGGCGTCGAGCGGCGACGGCAGGGCTGGAGCAGACATGCGGATCCGGCCCTAGGGAGCCGATCTGACCAGAGGCGAGGCACTGTTCAGGGTGGCGCCCTCAGGCCCGTGAAGCAGGGGAAGAAGACGGCAATGATGGCGAACTTGGCGGGGCGACGAGGACCAGGCGGAGGCGGACTAATCCAAGGCGGGGGAGGCGCGGGGATCGCGGACCCGGCGACGGCGAAGATCTCTCCGGTGAGGCAGGGACTTGGCGCGGGCTCGACGTCCTCGCCTGCTCGCACGCCAGAAGCAGGGGACGGCGCCGGAGATGAGATCCAGGGCGGCCGACGGGAGTTGCAGGGGCGGTCTCTGGCTGGTTCCCACCGGACCCGGCGATGACGGGTGAGGGGATTTGCCGGGAACGGTGCGGGGCAGCGGGACCTGAGCAGCTTACCGACGTGGGGGCTCCATGGCGGCCAGGTTCACCTGAGAGAGAGAGGTGAGAAATTTGAGACGGGAGTGAGAAGAGTGACAACCAGAAGGAGAAGGAGCACGGGGAAAAGGAGGCGGGACGGCCTGGTTGCTGCTGCTGCTTGGCAGCGGTGAGGACGAGGCAGAGGTGGGAAGAGGAGGCACGGCCTCGGGTGCTGGTTGGAGGAAATGGATCTGGGAGGATCCCGAGGGGAAGAGGACTGGCGGCGGCGGCTGGGATGATGGGACAAGGCTCCTAATATTTAGGGTTTGGTCTAAAATGGACAAGGGAGTCTATATATATAAGGAAGAGGGGGGTTTGGATCATCTGATCGAAATCAGACGGTCGAGATAAATAGGTTAGGTAGCCCAAATAAGAAAACGGAGATGTTTTATAGATGTTTGGGGATGATCCAGACCCATCGGTAATGACAGCCCGGGTCGGGTCCAGGAAAATTTCGGACACGGCAAGAAGGGTCGTGGTTGTGTAAGAGACAAGGCGATCGTGTGCAAGAGTGTGGTTTGGCTCGGAACGGTCAGCGAAGATAATGGAGAGAAGCGGCAACTAAACATGGGTGCAAGTTTTCGAAAACAAATGCAGATGCAAAGCGCATGATGCAATGATGAATGCAACAAACAAAAATAAAACACCCGGCAACAACAAGATAGCTGGAAGACTTCTGGAGCGTCGGTCTTGGGGCGTTACAAAAGAACACTTGAATGAAGCACCGGATAATTGGATAACGGTAGATGAAATGTGAGGACGAAGAATTCTTCTGGAACGATGGCCTCCGGTGAAAAGAAACAGGAAAAACAACTTCCGACATACTCCAGATGGGTAAGAAAAGGAATATCTGACAAATGGAATAATTTGAGAGGATAATATGAAGCTAGAACCACGAATCTTCGAGAGAACGGACAAGATTTAGAGGAAAAACTCTTCTTCAATCTTAAACTAACGGCGAGAAAACACCACCAAAATTACTGAGCTACTCCGGGAGAATGAAAAAGAGGAAGGGTTGAACCAAAGATGTAAAGAATTTGAAAGCGATCTTGGAGATGGCATCTGACTGATGAAATTCATTCTTATGCCAAACTCAAAAAGAATTAGGAATGGCTTCGGAATAATTAGAAGAGTCAGGTAAGATCCTGGGAAAAGACCTGTGGCTTAGAGCCCACTAAAGAGATAACACCGTTGGAAAGGATTGTTGAAGGGATTGATGATGCACCGGAACAATTGAAATATTTGAATGAGGTGACAACCTCGAATTAGTTTTTGAAGGCAACCACGAATCTTCTAAGATGTCTTGAGCACTCTGGAACGATTAAATGGCGAGAGGCGAACGAACATGGAAAACACTTGATCCAAGGTAAAGAATATGATTAACCCAAAAAACTTGAATTGAATCCACCAGAAAGAAAAGGAGATGAAGAATGTCAAACGAGATGAGAATTCACCGGTTGAAACAATTGACGAAAGACTAAAGAGGCTTCGCACGAATGAAATTGATGGTCGAAAGAGACTCAGGCTCCGGGAAGAAAAAGGGTGGGAGCGCGGGAAAACAACGGCAACTTGGAAGGGGAAAAACCGATGAATAACTTCAAGAGGAAACACCGGTGGAAAGAATGCAAATGCTTCGCACGAGTAGGATGGATACTCGATTACGGACTCCGGCTCCGAGAAGAAAAGGGGTGGGCGGGTGGGAACAAGAAAACAACTAAGGATTGAACTTGGCAAAGAAGAAGAGGCTAGAGTCAACTTGACGAGAAATGCGCCGGATGAAAAGAGCTAAGAACCAACGATCGGAGAACTAACCGCGTGATCCTAAAGAAAAATTTGAAGGGGAAGAGGAGTAAATCAAAACACCTACGTCAAGATTCCTTACCAGAGCGACGAAGGTGCTGAGGAGTAAAAATAATTCCTACTCTCCGATATAACTAGACTCCGAAAACAGTTTTCTTCTAGACTCGACAACGGCCAACTACGAACAATCAAGGGGGTTCCTATGGTCGGTCGAGGCTCTGATACCAACTTGTCACGCCCAATATGTGAACCTATCCTAAAGGAACTCGAAGGTCCCACCAAGGATAGAAGCTCATATTGAAGACACTTTTGCAAGGTGGATATCATTACATCGTACCATTACATAATAGGTGGGGATACATACAAGAGGTATACAATGCCACATGGATACAACAACATCATACATAAGAGCATCATCTGACTACAGATGAAACATAAACAGAAACTCAAACGACATCCACCCTGCTAGCCCAGGATGCCGACCTGGAACCTATCCCCTGATCGAAGAAGAAGCAGAAGAAGAACTCCAAAACAAGTAAACATCGCTCTCGCGTCAAGATCATCGCATAACCTGTACCTGCAACTATTGTTGTAGTAATCTGTGAGCCACGAGGACTCAGCAATCCCATTACCATGGGTATCAATACTAGCAAAGCTTAATGGGTAAGGAAGGGGTAAAGTGGTGAGGTTGCAGCAGTGACTAAGCATATATGGTGGCTAACATACGCAAATAAGAGCGAGAAGAGAAGCAAACGGAACGGTCGTGAAGCTAGCAATGATCAAGAAGTGATTCTGAACTCCTACTTACGTCAAACATAACCCAAAACCATGTTCACTTCCTAGACTCCACCGAAAAGAGACCATCACGGCTACACACACGGTTGATGCATTTTAATTAAGTCAAGTGCCAAGTTCTCTGCAACTGGATATTAACAAATTCCCATCTGCCACATAACCGCGGGCACGGCTCACGAAAGTTTATACCCTGCATGGGTGTCCCAACTTAGCCCATCACAACCTCTCATGGTCAACAAAGGATATTCCTTCTCCCAGGAAGACCCGATCAGTCTCGGAATCCCGGTTACAAGACATTTCGACAAAGGTAAAACAAGACCAGCAAAGCCGCTCGATGTGCCGACAAATCCCGATAGGAGTCGCACGTACCTCGTTCTTAGGGCATACCGGATAAGTCAAGCTACGAGTAAAACCAGCCCTCAAGTTTCCCCGAGGTGGCCCCGTAGATTGCTCGGTTCGGACCAACACTCGAAGGAGCACTGGCCCGGGGGGGTTAAATAAAGATGACCCTCAGGCTCCGGAAACCCAAGGGAAAAAAGGCTTAGGTAGGCAAATGGTAAAACCAAGGTTGGGCCTTGCTGGAGGAGTTCTATTCAAAGCGATCTATCAAGGTGGTCCCATAAATCACCCAACTGTGTAAGGAATGCAAAATCAAGGAACATAACACCGGTATGACGGAAACTAAGGTGGCAAGAGTGGAACAAAACACCAGGCATAAGGCCGAGCCTTCCACCCTTACCAAGTATATAGATGCATTAACTAAATAAGAGATATTGTGATATCCCAACATAATCTTGTCGCTCATGGAGCAATCTTCAACTTCAACTGCAACTAACGATGCTATAAGAGGGGTTGAGCAAAAGTGATAACATAGCCAAGCAATGGTTTGCTAGGAAGGTTGTAAAGGTTAGAGGCTGACATGGCAATATGGGAGGCTTGATGAACAAGAGATAGGTAGTGCGGCAAAGCGATAGAACGAAGCAACTAGCATAGCAATGATAGTAGTGAGATCCAGGGTGACGGTAATCTTGCCTGAAATCCCGCTAGGAAGAAGAATGAGTCCATGAAGAAGATGAAGCCATGAAGACGAACCAAGCGTAGACGAACGAATCCTCATGATCGCAAGGAAACAGGAACTAACAAGAAGAAGCACAACCAGAAAGAAGCAAACAACATGGTATACACACAACACATAAACATGGCATGATGCTCAACCAAGTATGATGCATGACAAAGGCTATATGATGCTACTCATGGCAAGAGATGAAGCATACAAGAATAACACATCAAGGCAAGTTTAAATGAGGCCGAAAACAACATATAACTAATCCGATAAGTCCTCATATACAAATTTCGAAATTGGTCTAGATCTGAAAAAACCTTATGTTCAAGTTGTTAAACAGCAAGTTAAGATACACCAAGATGATCTACATGAAATTCTAGTCAAGTTACATATAAAGTTCAATTAGTTCGGAGCTACGACCTAGAAGATATGAGCAAAACAAGTTAAACATGGCATCGATGCAAAATGCATTGAAACATCAAGCAACACTCTCAAAACATGGATGCAACATGATAAGATGAAACTACATGCAAATCTAAGCAAGTTTCATATAAAGCACACTCAAAACGGAGCAACGGTTCAACACGTACACATGAAACAAGTATAAAGGACAAGTTGTCCAAAACAGCAACTAGGCATCATACAAGCATCATGAAAATATGTTACAGCACCACCAACATGCAAAAAAAAGGCATGGGCGTCATGTACAAGTAAAGCACGACAAAACATGAACACTGAGCTATCTCCCGAAATCACTAGAACATGCTCAAAAGGACATGGCAAGATTGCAAATAATAACAGTTTCACAGACTAGGCAGAAATCATTGGACATGTTAGAAATAACATTAGGTTGCAATGTTTAGAGCTATAAAATATCATCCTACATGAACTTATCATGGCAAACAAAGGCATGGCATGCTATTACTAAAAGCAAAGAACAAAACTACCTTAGTGAACTTATTCCAAAGATCAACAGAAAAGATGGTAGCATCCATGCAAACATTGCAAATGATATGACAGATTCAGACAGTGAAAATAACAGCACATGGCAGGAACAACGATAAGTAGGCATGTTGGTGAGCTTGTAAAACTCACCACAGAGCAATACATGGCATGACAAGGCTACCAACAGTAGGGAGACACATTTATGGAGCTAAACATGGCAATAGCATGGTCATAGGGTGCATAGATCACTAGCAGAACTCATGGCAAAACTGAACTTAATGTTAACAGGCTGGCAGCAACATTATTTAGCAACTTTGGAGCATGATAACCGCAATCTACATCAGGCTATAAATGCAAACAAGGAGATGGATTGATAGAGCATAACATGTATAGCAAAACATATTTAGTGAACATCTCCAGATTATGCATAGAATGACTTGTAGCAGCAGGTTTACATAGCATCATGATATAGTTGTTTTGATATATCATACATGCAAAACAGAGTTACGAGCAGGAAGTTACGCTAGGTCAAACAAGTGCACATGAGATGAAAATTCTGGGACAGTGAAAAAAACAACCTCTCGGGGGTGGACACGTCCGGGCCCAACCGGACATGTCCGGCGGCTGGGGTCCACGCGGCAGTGACTCGGGGACGTGCAGCGGGACGGAGCGGTTCGGGATGGCGTAGGCGCCGTTTGGCTCGCGGGATCTGCGGATCCGAGGGAGGATCTGGGACGAGGCCATCCCGACGGAGGGTTTCGACGGCGAGCCGGCGACGAGACGGCGGGGATGGCCTAGGCGAGGCGGCGGCGGCGAGATCTGAGCGGGAGGCGGAGGATCCGGCCGCGGGGAAGCGCCGGCGAGGGGCGACGACCTCCAGGGGGCGCGGACGGCGACCGGAGATGGGACGGTGAAGCTCCAGCAAGCTCCATGGCGGCGGGTACCTGCGGGGGAGAAAGAGAGTGAGGCAGGGCGAGAAGAGAGAGGGAGAGAGATGGCGCGGCGGCGGGTCTCATCTCGGCGG
>NC_057804.1:314824488-314832025 GCF_018294505.1 Triticum aestivum | reverse complement strand
GGGAGCGGGCAGGGAGGCCACGCAGCGTGTTGGGGTTGGTCGAGGGCGTCAGCTGCAGCAGCACCGGCGAATCGGGTGCTGACAAGTGGCAAAGAAGGGGCGGCCGGCGCGGAAAATGATGGGGGAGGCGGCTGGGAGTTCAGGGGAAGGCTAGGGGGGTTAGGTTTAGGCCAAATATGGCAAGGGGAAGGTGTTATATAGGGTAGGGGCTAGGTTTTGGGGCGTTTTGGGGCGTTTTGGAGCCTCTGATCGCGATCCGATGGTTCCGGTTGGAGGGGTGTTTAGTGGGCTAGAAATAGTGGGTGGGGGCTGTGGAGAGAGGCCTTGGGCTGAGAAGAGAGAAGAGAAGGGCAGCCCGGTGGAAGTTTCGGAGACCGAAACGTCCGACGATTAAACCGGCAATGGTGCCGCTACGGATGAGGGTTGGGCTATCAAACGGACTCCGAATGCGACGAAATTTGGCAGGCGGTCTGTCTGCACTATAGTAAGACCGCATGCCAACCTTCAACCCATTCCGAGAACATTTTTTATGCCACTTATAAAAAAATATTTCGGAGGTGCCGCGAGCGCGTGCGAGTGTGGTTGGGCTCAGAACGGACAACGGAGAGAACCGGGGAAACCCAAACAGACGCAAGTTTTGAAAACATGCAGATGAAATGTAGATGATGACATGGCAAAATGCAACATGCAAGCAAATGACATGGCAACAACGACGAATAGCTGGAAGACACCTGGCGCATCAGATCCGGGGCGTTATAGAACCCTAGGCCTTGTTTACAAGCATGGCAATTTCGTGTGTGCTCAGTTTTGTTACTTGCTACCTTGCTGTTTATTATTGTTCCTCTTACAAAAATCAATATCTATTATCATTACTACACTTGTATCACCATCTCTTCGCCAAACTAGTGCCCCTATATAATTTACCATTGTATTTGGTGTCTTGGCACTACTGTAGGATGCTGCTAACGCGACACTATCAGAGACCCTTCGAGAAACTGTGTGCGATGCAATAATCGCAAACAGTGGTGTCAGAGAACCGCCCAAAATGTCCAAAATGTTTGCGATGATGTATGCATCAAACACGGTTCAGATTTTGGTTCCGTGTGCGCTGCAGGGAATACGGTTCAGTTCAATTAACTGTTTCCGGTGGGGAGGAACAACAGAAATGGGCAGCCAGATGAAGGCGTGCGTGATACACAACATACGGTTCACTCGGATGAACTGTTTGTGATGAGGCGGAATAGCAGAAATGGGCATCCAGAAGAAGGTGTGTGCGATATACGGCATACAGTTCACTCGGATGAACTGTTTGCGTTCAGCCAAGAGAACAGAAATGGTTCAACTTAGCAAGATGTGTGTGATACGCGGCAAACAGGTCTGTAATCATAAATGTGTGGAAAGACCGATAACAACACAGACGATTCCCGTTAACAAGCCGTGTGTGTTGTGAGCAAACGATTGCTGGTATACAATCGTTAGTGATTGATGAAATCATCACCGACTGGTTCCCTTGTTTAGTCCGTGTGCGATGTGATTTGCTCTGTCTACGGAGCATCAACAAATATACTTAAAAAGATAGCATTGCATAACCAAATTAAGCATACAATTAGACAAGTGACTACACAGATAACATTTTCACACACCAAAGTAAGAAATTACATGCATACTAAACTAGGACAAACGAGGATCTAATAATCTACTTCTTGTTACGACGACGCTTGCCATTGCTCTGCTTCCGGCTGGATCCCTCGCCGTTTTAGAGAAGGAGGCACTTCCTCATGTCAACGATCCTCCTGTACATGTCCTAGCACGTGTACGCCTCCTTGGCCGCGTACACGACGTGATCTTTGTCGAGTTTCTTCATCCAGGCCGAGTGACAGGCACGTCTGTCGTTGTTGCAGGAATCCTTCATTTCTTTGTAGTAGGGGTCGATGATGGCCTCGGCGAGGTGAACCAGTGAGTCCTTCTCATGCTCCTTGCTGCCCCAGATCTTGTATTGGCCCTGAATGTCGACAAGATTCTGGCAGGCGATGCCCTAATTCTTGAGCACCTTGACATCGTTGGTGATGTCGACCGTAGAGAACATGTAGTGGGGGTTGTTGAAAAACCTGGCGAAATGCTCGCAAGGCCTTGTGGCCAGGCAGTAGTAGTAGACGAGGACGTGGTGGCCCACGCACATCTGGGCAACTGCGACCTTGGTACAAGACCCGATACGAACGTCGGTGTGCTCGATGTCGAACCTGACCACCTTGTACTTCTCGTCAGCAAGCAACAACTCCATGATGCGGATGGAGTGCTCCACCCAGACCGGGTGATTGGTGTACACCACCGAGAGCTCCTCGAACCTTCAGTGGGTGTCCACCATGGCATGGACGGCGAACTGCTGCTCATCGTCAGCAGCCGCTCGGAGCGCCATTGGAGCCGCGCAGGATACTCTCTAAGAATTTGTCATGGTGGGTGTGCTTCTTGCAATGGTGGGGTGCGATCGAAAGGTTGAAGAGACACAAGGGTTAAATAGCCGATGTAACAAATGGGGGCTAGTCGGCCTGATCGTCACGTCTTGTCATGGTGTTCATAGCAGAGGATTCTAGTGCACGCTTGACAACACCACACCGCAGTGAGGATTGCAGTGCATGGTTGACAACACCTCACCGAAGTTTGACCACGCGTGGGCTCAAAGAGGCGCAAAATGTATTGTCGGTTCCCACGCTACCACGCAGTTTATGCGCAAGCTTCCCGTCCGGCTTGGTTTGCCACGCGTCGGCTAGAAGAGGGACAAATCATGGGCATTTATTAGCAAAAAGCTTTGTAAAAACGAAGTGTGTGGAATGACTTCGGTCGTAAGTTTACCCGTGGGTGATGAGGTCAAAGTTACTCAGAAGGGTGATGATGGACACTCGAGTGCGATAATTAATTCTGCACTCTACAGGGCACACGGTGGAAGAATCCAACTGTGTGCGATAATGTCAAAGATCGCAGTCAAGTTAGCTATAGAGATTATGTGATGTGAGATCGACAAGGTGAACAGATTCGAGAATGGGTAATAAAATCAAATCTAAGACTATTGCATCTTAAGTTCAAAATAGTTCTACCAATATACGAATCTCATACGATGCCATTTCAACTATTGTACCACAAAGGCTCGAAATATTACAAGGTTCAAATTCCAGAGTTATATGGCTCAAATTCGAAGATTACAAGGTTCAAACTGATATTAGAAATGAAATTCAGCTCATCAACTGCAAACGCTCGCGCTGATTTGTTGAACATGGATATCAGAGAGGTTCAAACTAATATTACCACTTCTAAGTCTGGTTTCGAAACCTCACAACTTTTGCAAAGGGGTCAGCCACTGAGAAGTCATGTATGGGGTTGACACGATGAGTTCCAATTGCTCTATCATCTGAAGTTCCAAAATGAAATTCAGTATTTTTGGAGCCTATTCCATTCTGTCGCAGGCGTCAGCGCTGTTCAACAAACCATTCATTTTTCCGAAATAAATGTAGGGCAAACCTCATTACCTTCAGCACCCTTGCTCTGACAACAAAGAACCTGGCGAATATAATCTCTGGTAAGGTCCCTCGATAGGAGTTCAAAGTAATTTCTGAGATATGCAGATCTAGGCATTCGACGTGATTGTTATATTGTATCATATTATCCATCGGTGGGCCTAATCTTATCTACAAAAGAAGAAAATGTGTTACTGCCTAGATGTAGTTTTGAACACTACTACAGGCCTATTTGGTTTGCAGGATTTGTAAAATGCACTAACATGCCATCTTTGATCTGACATGATTAACATGGGCATTAACATGCCATCTTCCATATTCACAAGATGTTGGAGTGGATGAAAAGTTCCCTAAGAAAACTAGTACAGATGAATCCAAAGGAGAAATGCATATGGATTTTAACCATATGGATCAAGCATTGTCATTGTAAACTTGGAAAAGGAGACATGTATGTACTGAAATACTCCAAAAGAATCCTTCAGAAATCATACTACATTGTCATTGTAAACTTGGAAAAGGTGTCACAAATTGAACTCCCTTATGGTTAACATTTAACAGGAAAGGAACATCACCTCGATATATAGCTTCTCTAGGCATGGAAAGCATCTAAGGAAAGTGACAACTTCCTCCAAGTTGGGGCCGATAGATTCTAGTGCCAAGACCTTCACTGTGCGCAGTCTCGCAGTCAGGCTTGTCGGAATCATTTTCTGAATGACGGACGAACAAACATCTTCAAAATTAGAAAGAATGTTAACTTGTAGAAGGAGAAGTAGAAGGTAGATGTTTTACCTGAACAGGTGTGGATCCAATAACAAGTTCGGAGTATTGGACAGACGACTAGTCCAGCACTGTCAATTTCGGTGTAGAAATGACATTGATTCTTGTTGGGCCTATTTGATCAAGTACAAGTAATTTCTCAAGTGCAGGTGTGTCCTCAATGACCATACCGTGGTACACATCTTGTGATGTCTTCCTTCCGAACCAGCAACAAACATAAATAATCCAGAGAGTCATGGAGGTGATGTGGAATGTACTCAACTCATTGATCGCCTGAAGACAAAGGTACTCGAGTGCAGTACAGCCACAGAGTAGGCGCTCCGTGTCACCTTTGGAGAGGTAGACGGCGACGAGCTCGAGGTGCTTCAGTCGTGGTAGAATAAGAGCAGGCGCGTCATTAAGGGGGGACACCAGTTCTTGGACTTCGCGACGCGCAGCGTGGGCGCGAGGCGGAGCACGGACGTTGGCAGCGAGCGCATATGCCCATCATCAAATGTGAGCTCCTTGAGCTGATCTAGGGCGGGGGATCCAAACCAGTCATCAAGCTTGGCTCAGTCCCTGCCGTTAGAACGGAACTTGCCCATTCTAAGGCCTCTGGTTGGGCCAGGGTGACTGCCGAGGATCTTGGAGAACGCATCCAAACTTTTGCGATAGCCATGGCAGAGCTCGTGGGTGTCGATGAGGTCGAGCGGGGTGAAGTTCCATAGGGGGCGCCACTTCTGGGAAAGGATGGTTGTCTGTGCCCCACATTTGATTGGGGGAGGGAGATGGTGACTGTCAACATATCATCAGGGAGGCTGCTGATGAAGTATATGCCTGCTGGAGTCGCTTGCGGTTATAGCTTGTCCCGCCTCCGCTTGTTGGCAGGCCCATTCTCCACCTCCTAAGTCTCCTTGTCAATGGCGCTTTCTGGTAGAAATGAGAGTACATGGAATATTTAGTCAAAACAAGGCAATAGAAAAGTGTATTGGTAACTAGGAGTTATTAGGTAGGAATATAGTAAGAAAAGTGAATAACAATTGGTTGCTTAAATACTACACAATTCATTTAACATTGCTGGCTAAGTCAACATGCATATAGTTGAAAAGATAACTTACTTCGAACAAACTCAGGACGGATGATTTTGTCGGGGAAGTTAGCATATATCTCATGTCCAGGCCCTTTTATGTGTAGTCCAATTTTAGTGCCAGCTTTCAGTACATAAAACTTAGAAATTTCTTTCCAAAAGCCAGCGCCAAAATAGGAGTCACCACGTCCATCAAGTAATACAGTAGGAACGATTGTAAATCCATGGTTTGTGTGCAGTATGACATCTGTGTAGCCTTGATCTATGTAAAGGGGAAAATTGTGCGCTACATAATTTGTTGCATAGAAACGGATGTGTTGCAGAAAATGGTAGGATTGTTAAAGAAAATATGGTAACATTCAAATATGGGCCCAAATTGAAAGAACTGTACAGCAGTTGAAATCGAAGGACAAAAATCTATAATTAAACAGATAGGGTAAACATGATGTCATGGAAATATGAGAGTAATCAAAAGAACAATACATCATTAATTTTCCTAATATAGAAAGAAGAGGGGGGAAATCCTACGTATATGGTGCATGTGGCACCTTTTATCCAAATGTAGGAATATTTAGAATATCTTCAGGAAAGTAGGCCATGTGAACTGATTTAGGGTGGGATTGAACATATCGCGCACATGCTCAAGTCATCTCGTAGGGTGAGATGGAATCTGTAGCGGAGGTCGCAAGGTCCTAATGTGTCGGCGCACTGTACACTCTATGAATGAAAGAAAACCCTCAAATCAGCACAAATAAAAATGAATTCATGGCGATTTTCGCCGGGTGATTAAAGGAGGCAAATGAACTGGGATGAGAGATGAGATAATATCTCATTAAATTAGTTACCTTGTTGTCCATGAGAAAAAACCCTCAGTACGTCAGATTCCCCAACCGAGCAGAGCTAGGTCGACCGCGAGCAGCGTCGAGAAAGTCGATGGCAATAGGCGGCGGCAAGCGGAAGTGGTGAAATGCGGTCTCGTTTGCCGGCAGCCTGGCGGCGGCGGCAGGCGGCGAGCTAAGTGGTTACCGCCGCGATAGGCGGTGCCATGCATAGATGCGGAGGAGCTTGTGGAGGTGTGAATGGGGACTGGAGGCATGGGGTGGTGGGCGGGGGTGAGGGTTTTTGTGATGTGGGGATGGCGAGGATTTTCTTTTTCTTTTTTGAATTGGGTGGTGAGGGTTTTCTGTCCCACAAAGAATTTCGGAGGCAACGGTTTGCTAGAGCCTATCGTGTGTGATTGACACAAGAAGAAAAACAAAACCCACTGCACACGCTTCCAATTTTGGGAACTGTGTGTGATTGAAGCAACAGGCAAAATGAAAGTCATTGCACATGGTTCCAATTTTGGGAACCGTGTGTGATTGACGTACTACCTCCGTACTGGTTTATTAGTCCCCTCTGTAATTTGTACCAAATTTCTACCAAATATTTGACTATGAAATGTTTATGCATGTCACCAATAATTATATGATTGAACACTATGTTCCAATACGCATCCAACGATATAATTTTTGTGGACCTGCACTAATATTTTGTCAGTTAAATTGTAACATCCCAAATTTTCAATTTAGATGTTATACATAGATCATCATATGCATATCATATTTTATTTATATTTTGGTTTGTGATCCTAGAAATCCTAAGCAACTCAAGGACCCAAGGAGAGAGTTGGGGATTTCGTTTATTTTAATACTTGAATTTTTCTCAAATCTGAAGAGAGGATCAATTTGGTTTTAATGTTTTTCTCTTCAGATATTTCTAATATTAAAAATAAAAGAGCGAAGATAATATGACTTCTTCATAAGAGAGAAATATTGGAGAATCTTTTTTAAAATCAAATATATATTTTATTTGGATCTTGTTTGAGATTCTATTTCAACTAGAAATATATGCATTTTTTAAAATTGCATTCTTAGGCCAGTAAAATGTTCACTTTGTGCTAAATATTTTATTTAGACGGTGAAAATTGTTTTTGGCATTTTTTAGATTTTTTTTACTTTATTAGGATTTTTTTCTTCAGTGGAATGTTTTAAAAAAAAGTTTCGCCCGACTGGGCCAAAGGCCAGCCAAGCTGGGCCGCCACCGCCTTCCTCGTGCGAGAGCCGCGCCGCCGACGGACTCCACCTCGAGCCGGACACCGCCTCCCCACCGTCTCCTTTGCCCTTCCTCCAAGCACCCCGCCGCC
>NC_057804.1:314819666-314824065 GCF_018294505.1 Triticum aestivum | reverse complement strand
GCCGCTGCCGTTTCTCGCCGCCGCTTGCTGTCGCTGCTGCGCCGCCTCCCCGCTGCCGCACCGCCGCGCGCGACGCTCCGCCGCCTCGCCATTGCTCACGCCGCCGTCGGACTTGCCGGATCTCGCCGCCATCTATTTTCTTTGTTGGACCGGTAAAACCGACAAAATCGTCCCCGTTTTTTTAGATCGGTTCGGTTGGTTTGTTTTTTTCGATTTCGCTATTTAGCGGACGTTCACTCAAACGTCTCTGTTCGCGAACATTTTCGTTAGTTTGACTCTGTTAGCGAAAGTTCGTTCGTTAATCTTTTTCTTTTTAGATTATTTTCGGCCAGGGACCTATCTGCGATTACTTTTATCGCGAATTAGCCCCTGATCTTTAAACTAGCATAACTTTTTACTCGTTTATCCAAATTAGATGAAACCAGCGCCTAAATCTCCGTATCGTTCTGTTCTTTCCAGTTAACCAACATGAACATGATTTTGGTACTGTAAAAATTTGAGTTTAGTCCAGATTAGTAAACAATCTTATTTCATTCGCATTTTGAGTTTCATTGCTCCGTTTGAGTTGAATCTTTTTGCAAATCATAGCTAATCACATGTACCTACTGTTAAGATCTAGTCCACCTATTAATAATGCTGTTAGGTTTGACTCTTGTTAGTTTAAGCCGTTCGCTTGTTTCGTGTTCGATTTGGATCTTGTCTCGGTTTTTCTCGTGTTTCCTTTGAGTGATTGCTTATGTATGCTATTGTTTGTCTATGCTAGATTACCCGGAGTGCGAAGCTTGTTATTACGAATCTCTAGAGTTTGCAGATCATCAGTAAGGCAAGTTACACTTTGATCATACTCTTTTATACCCAGTTTTTACTATGGATTAGTTCCGCCCCTCAAATATTTGCATTAGTACGATTTGGAACATGTGGTTTTGGTTGTAGTGCTTGAGGTAGGAACCTAATACCTTTCGATCACCCCGGGAATATACGTTATGCATATTTATTGCTTAGCCATGCTCGTAGACGGGGATTGGATCGTGATTCAAACATGGAAGTTTGAGAGTTATTTAATTGTGGACAACATTAAGGTGGCAACTTTAATATACATCTGGGTGGATTGGTTGCAGGCACCTGGGGAACCAAGTGATGCATATTTTGGAAAATCCCGGAGTACCCGTGTGATTCCTCCTATGGTACGCCACCCAGTCTCAAAGGGATCATAAGATTATTCATGCTAGAAACTTCTGTGTGCAGCCACAAGCCATTTTGGGCTCTGGCATAGTTGAGTGTTGTGTGACCTCTTTCAGTGGTAGGCTAGGGAGTGTAGGTGGTACTGTCTACCTAGAGTAAAGAGTTAATGCTTCTGAAAGACTGTGTCTCGGTCATCCATTTCTCAAACGTCATGAAGTGCGAGAAATTCAACAGAGGAGATAGGGTCTTGTGGGGAAAAGTGCGGAAACCTCTGCAGAGTTTATAAACTAATCATGGTTAGTTGTGTCCCCGGTTATGGACATCTTGAGTATCTAGTACTTGAAACTATTGATGTGATCTCATCACGTTACTTTAATTAATTTGAATTGGGTTAATGATGATATTTTTAATTGGGATTTGAGTTGGGGTTACCTTCTCAAATAATGGGCAACTTGGGAGTAGTTAAATAAATTTATTCCTCTGTTGTAGGGAAAAACTAGCTTTATGCAGAACCATGAAACTTACAGCCTCCACCAGCCAGATATTGCATGTAGATGTAGTTCTTGCATTTCGTTGCTTTACAGTGTAACTCTGCTAGCATATTCAATGTGCTCACCTACATGGCTGCAATGTCTCATGTTGCAGACTACTCAAACGACAAATAAGGTGCGATAGGTCGTTGTTTTGCACTCAGCTATGCCGTTGGGGTTGATGGACTCATTTCCCTTTGAAGCTTCCATAGTTATCTAGTTTAGATGGCCTTCAGCCATGATATTTTGTGTAAACATACTCTTTATGAGGACTCGATGTAATAACTGTGTGATTGAAACTCTGTTATAATTCCTCGAGTACTGTGTGTGTCAGCATTACCGATCCAGGGATGACACTAATGCAAAGAGACTTGACCGTTTGAGGTCTGGTCGCTACATAAATCTTTGGTCAACATTTAACATGAATTACAAAGGGGACCCATAAACGAGGACGGAGGTAGACTCCATCAACCGAACTGATTGCAACCATATCCCGCAGTTAGACATAAGTAAACATAGATTAAACATACTCACACATAGATAATAAGCGTACACGTACACAAGCGTAGTTCAACCGTTATTAAGCATGCTTAAGCGTACATATATAGTTCGATCCCACATCTCATCTCACAAGCCGTCACGATCCCGAAGCTTCTCCAGGTACTCGGCGTACGCGCCGTGCTCCACCCTGTGAGCATACTTCTTTTTGAAGGAGCCAACGGCCCGTCCTCTTGCATGCGCCATAACACTTTGATATGCGTCATCAAGCTTGTGGTTGCAGAATGGGCATCGATAGCCGCCGTTCCAGGTCCTAATACGCCTGTTATTCATTCCTGCATAAAGCTCCCTCAGGATTTGCCTCTTGTACCTCCTCTGCACATCTTCGTCCTCGCTGTCCACATCGTCAGATAGCACCTATACAAATAGTTAAAAATGTGGCGTCAAATTAATGGTTACAGACTAATCTCTAGCAAACATTTGGCAGTTGCCAAAAATTGGCATCAAATCAACGATTATATGCCGTGAAGTAGGATTAGGAATTTATGGCTATTTATGTATACATATCTAGAGATTATGGTTCGACTTTTAAGCACATTCGTCTATGTACAGACCAATCTTGAAGAAAATAATGCCACAAATATGTAGGTCATTCAAAATCAATTGTCAAGTCCTGGGTAGGAATTATTAGAACGAACACTAACCCTAGTCGGATTACTAGCAGAAATCATTTCCACAGATGAAACAACAAATCACGTATCACTTGTACCATTCAAACAATCAATACACTACACGGATCTAACAAAACTTACTCATATTTCATGGATTGGGAGAACATAACCATAGGAATTCTATTGCAAAAAGGGGGAGGTAGGAGTAACCAGAGAAACCCCGAAATATATTTGACACATAAATGGGTATAGATGACTAACCAGTTGTCCGTCGTTGTCGGAGTCGTCGCTGGAGTCATCACCAGAGTCGGTGTGGAACTCCGCCTCTGACTATGGAAGCTCAACACCGTCTACGATGGCAACCTCTGTCTCCATCTCCATGCTATGCTCCAGTGCTTTCGCAGCCCTGTTGTCGCCACTCCCTCTGATGGGGCACTTCGGCGGCATCCTCATACACTGATGGCTTTGATGACTGAGTGCGGCGTCGAGGATGCAAGCAGAGAGAGGGGATTGTGTGTGTGGCGAGGATGGGGGGTGCGGCCGCTCGGGCGCATCATTAATATGGAGTAGTGGGAGAGAGGCGGGCCGTGGTTAAACCGCTGGCTCGCCTCCCGATGAGCCTGCGCATTGGACTGCTAGCATGCCTACCGTTGGTTCACACAGCTACTTGCACGCCTCCTGATGACACTGCGTAGCAAGCATGCCTCCGTCAATTCACACACCTGCACGCATGCCTCCCAGTCTGCCTACGCGGCAGACTGCTCGCATGCATCCCGTCAACTCACGCCTGCTCACACGGTACACGGGTCGCGTGGCGGCATGTATATTGTTTTTCTGTTTGGATGATTAATGATGCCGCTTTATTTTTTGCTTAACCGATGGATGACAGTATCCATTGCTGGTCTAACGCTCACAGTATAGGTCATGGTGAGATTCAGACCTAATTAAAGTTTGAGCGCATATACTATGCACGCGCATGCATGCATGAATCCCCGTCATCGGCTTGAAGTGCGGTGTAACATACATATGCATCATCAACCTAACCCTCACTCAGTGTGGGGATTTCTAGTTTGAAATCATGGTGCCACATCAAAGTTGTTCCATTGTGTACTAAAAACACACCTGATCCATACATATGTTTGTGCCACACACATGAAGTGGTTGTCTTCAGGGACTAGCTAGCTACTTGCGTGATTATTGGCGAGCTAGCCTATCTGGGGTCGCATGGACGACCATCACTTTGACAAGTAACAAGAGAGAGGTTGTACAATCAAGGTGGATTATTCTTAGTCCGTTTTACGACCAATCTTGGTGAGATGCCTCTCTGGCCAGCCGACATAAAAGTGTGTGTGGGGGAGGCTGCTACTTTGCACTTTGCTAGGTGAACCTTGGTTGGGGGGGCATCATAGCTTAGGATTCCCTTCGTGCCGACACGAGGGGGGCCGCTAGCTACTTTGCAGTTTGCTAGGTGAACCATGGTTGGGGGGATCCATTCATAGCTTAGGATTCCCTTCGTGC